>NC_058521.1:280729171-280734171 GCF_904849725.1 Hordeum vulgare subsp. vulgare | reverse complement strand
TGACAGCAACAACAACAACAATGACATGGAAAACAACAACGACAACGACAACAATAAGAACAATAACATCGACGACGACGAAAACAATGACAACAACGACAATGATGAGAACAACGAAAACAACAACAACAACAACAACAACAACTACTACTACTACTACTACTACTACTACTACTACTACTACAACGAAGACGATGACAACGACAACAACAAGGACAACAACAGCAACAACAACAACAACAACAACAACAACAACAACAACAACTACTACTACTACTACTACTACTACTACAACGACAACAACAAGAACAAGAACAACACCATCACCACCACCACCAACAACAACAACAACCGCAACAACAATAACAACAACAATAAAACAACAACATCGACAATGACGACGACGACGACAACAACGACAATGACGGGAACAATGATAACATCGACAAAAACAACAACATCGACAACAACGACAACAATGACAACAACAACAACAACAACAACGACAACAATGACAACAACGACATCAAGAGAACAACAATAACGACATCAATGACAACGACGACGACGACAACAACAACAACGTTGACGACGACGACGACGACGATGACGACGATGAGGGAAACGACGACGACGACGAAGACGACAAAAAGGATGAGAGCAACGACAATGACGAGACCAATGAAACAACGACAATAATAACAACAACGACAACAACGACAATAACAACAATGACAACAACAACAACAACAACCACGACGACGAAGACGACGACAACAACAACAACAACAACAACAACGACGACGAAAACAACAAAAACAAAATCAACAATAACGATGACGACCACGACGACTACAACAGCAAAGACAACCACGAAAACAAGGACGACTACAACAACATATACAACAACAACAAAACCAACAACAACAACAACAACAATAATAACAACCACGATGACGACAACAACGACAATGATGAGAACAATGATAACAACAACAATGACAACAACGACAACAACAACAACAACAACAACAACAACAAAATCAAGGCGGACGACAACAACAACAACAACAACATAGCGACAACAATGACAACAACAACAACAACGACGACAACAACAACAACAACACCAACAACAATGACGACGACGACGATGATGACGACGACGACGACGGCGAATATGACGACGACGACTACGACGACGAAGACGACGACAACTACGACAATGACGGGAACAACAACAACAACGCTAAAAACAACAACGACGACAATAGCGACACCAATTACAACGGTGACATCAATGACAACAACAACAACAACAACAACAGCGACAACAACAACAACAACAACAACAATTATGACGATGACGAAAACAACAACAATGACGAGAACAACAACAAGAACGATAAGAACCAAAATGACAACAGCGACATTAATGACAACAGGGACAACAACAACAACTATAACAAGAAAAACAACAACAGCAACGACGATGATGACAACGACAACAACAACAACAACAAAAACAAAAACAACAACAACAATGACAGCAACAACAACAACTATAACATCCCAAATTTTTGAATGTTAATAAAATTAATAGATTGATTGTTTGTTTGTTTGAGTGATTGAAACTTGAGTGGTATTTGAAACTTCTCAAAAAAATGAGAGGGAATAAAATGACTTTCCAAAAAATTTCTATTTTGAATCCCTTTTCAATTTTGAGTTTGAATATTTTCAAAACCCTTTGATTAAAAAAAATCAAACGAGAGGAGAAAAATGACCCTCCAAAATCAGAGACAATGTCTTGATTCAAATTTTAAGTATTTGCAATTTATTTGAAATTCAAATTCCTTTTCATTTTAAAGTTATTGCAAAAAAATATTTTTTTTAAAAAGTATTTTTTGGTTTTGAAAATATGTTCATGTTTTAGAAAATTTTATTCTGAAAATTTTGATATATAATATGTCTATATAAAATGTTCTCTCTTTTTCATTTATACGTTTTTTCTTCTTTGTTTCAAAACAAATTGTTCGCTCGCAAAAATAAAAAACAAAGGCCACGGCTGGCCGTAACGGCTCATGCGGCTCGCCAAAGTCTTTCAGCACATGCGGCACTTCTTCTCTCTTTTTTCTATTTTCTTCTCTTTACGTATATATTTAGTCCCACATTGTCTATCTATGTACCATTAGACCTCCCTTCCACCTATAAATATAGATTCATAGGAGCATCCAAAAAATCATCTATTTTGGGTTAAATCAATCTTTTGGTTTAACTAGATTTATTAAATAAAAATATTTTTTTCTTCTCTTCGTCGGGATTTCTCGAAGTCGTGTCCTCATTGTAATTAATTCTTAATCTGCATTCTAAAGGTATTTCTCTTCGTATTTTTTTATACTCTCTTAGTTTATTATTTCTAGATTAGTATTCCTACACTAGTATACGGTAGAGTAATTAGATATATTAGTTAGTCTTCGTATTTCCATATTAGTACTAGAATTCTGTTAGACGTAGCACTTTTATTCCGTAAAACAGCTTGGCCCTGATTTTTCAAATAGCCATAACTTTTTACTCGTTTATCCGAATTAGATGAAACCAACGCCTAGAGTTTCGTCTTGATCCCACCTATCCTGTGAACCTATCATATCAACTTTTTGAAATTTTGAAATTTCGAAATTTGTTCATATTCATATTCAAACTTCTTTCGATCATATCTTTTTATCCGTAGCTCCGTTTTAGATGAATCCAATTGCTTCGGATTCGTATCAAAGTAATCTTCCCGTTTGTATCATTAGTTTTAACTTTTCAACTTATAATTTTGATCAAATCATATTTATCTATTAGTGTCCAAAAGTGTTCACATCGTTCTAAGCCGATTCAATGTTATATTGAAGTATTTGTATCTTTTGATCCGCTATTTCAAATCTAGTAATTCTTTTTTCTACACGCTCATATTGATCTACTATATCCAATAGCATCATTAGTTTCGACCTTTGAACCTTACAAATTTGAGCGATTCAAATTTGTATCCGAACATTCATTTGATATTATCTTGCAAATCGTACCACCTTTTCACTTGATTCATTTCACCCCTAAACACTCATGTCATATATTTTTGTACATAACCATCGTACTTCAGGTCAACTTCTCTTGACCTTTTTAATGCAAATTTAATTCATACTTCAATTCGCTATAACTTGCGTTGTAGTGCTCCATTTCTAGAAATTATTTCTACAAGTAAATTCTTATGCCTTATACTATTTGTCAAACAACATTCATGTTGTTCTCCCAATATTTTTGATCATCTCCCATAGTGTATGCAAGTCGAGCTTATATAGCGATAGTTGATCATCCTTTGACTCTTTTGAGTTGACCCCTTTCATCGTACCTTTTACAACACCATAAGGCCCTATCTTTTTTGATTAAACCTTAGTACGTTGTTATTTTGTACCAAGACATGCTTTGTTCTTATGTTCTCTTGGTTCTTCCTTTCTAGCATGAATGTTTATTGAATGCTATTTGTTTACGATAGATTGCTCGGAGTGTGGCGAGTAGAATTATCAGGATTATGAGAGCGACTATCTTCATCAAGTAATACCAGGCAAGTCATTTGATCATGTATCACCTATGTTTTATGCATCGTAGTTCTACCATCCTATGCCCAATTGCATGCTCAGTAGGTACTAGAAAAATATGGTTACATATTGTAGTATCATGTGGTAGGCACCCAACAACCCCGTTACTAGGCCCGGGATGACAAATTTCATATTGCTATGCTTGAGTAGACGGGATTCTGGTTGAGAGTTTATCACGAGTGATGCGAGGATACTTTAATAACCAAGACCGGTTAAGTCAAGACTTTTCAAGACCTCGTGATGCAATGCAACTCTGGGTGAAGGACGGTTGATCGGCTCCCTGGAGAAACCAGTGGATGACCCGGGATGCTGGAGACGGCCATGACATCTTGCAGAAAGCTTCACCCAGGCTCTAAGAGACGGACGGATATTTTCAAGACCCAAGGCTTACCTGCACAGCCACAAGTCATTATGGGCTCTAGCTTGGTTGGACAACGCGGCGACTCTAGACAGGCGGTGCTAGTAGATGTAGAAGAACAATAGGAATGGATGGGCACCGACAGGGATTCAGAGGGACCCGTTGAAAGACCATGTTTTGATCATCCGGTCTTCAAACACCCTGAAGTGTGAGGACATACTCGGAGGCGATCAAATCTTGTGGGGAACGTGTGCAAAACTCTGTAGAGTACTCAAACCTAATCGATTAGCCGTGTCCACGGTCATGGACAACTTGAGCCAAAGGAACTGAAGTTATCTAGAATTCTCAACACAAATAATAATATTGATGTGGGAATTATTGACAACTCGGGTACGAGAACTGGTTGGCGGAACCATTTCATTAACAACCAACTACGTAGTAATATTTTGCTTTTAGCCCCTCTCTTGTTGTAGGAGAAAATTTGCTTTACGCTAAAACTTACAGCACCACCTGCCATATATGCATATAGTATAGATGATATTTTACCCCCTCTCATATGTGACTTGCCGGCATATTCAATATGCTGACCTACACGGCTGCAACGTCTTATGTTGCAGATATTTTTCTTCGACGAGTAAGAGTATGATTCAGGGTTACAGTCTACACTCAACTTGCCGTTGGTGTTTATTGGGACTCCAATCCCTTGACTAGTTCCGCTGAGATATTTAAGGTATATATCAGTTTTACGCTATTTACATGTGATTGCACTTTGATATATACATTGATGTACTGTGTGTGCCAGCATACTGATCCAGGGATGGCACAGCTACACAGAAGCTTGACTCGTTTTAGGTTGGGTCGCTACAACAACAACAATGACAAGGACAATAACAACAACAAGAACAAGAACAACAACATCGATCATGAGGACGACGACCAAAACGACGACAACAATGACAATGACGAGAACAATGACAACAAGAACAAGAACAACAACAACAAAAACA
>NC_058521.1:280694171-280719171 GCF_904849725.1 Hordeum vulgare subsp. vulgare | reverse complement strand
TCGTCATCGTCGTAGTCGTCGTCATCATGGTTGTTGTTGTTGTTGTTGTTGTAGTTGTCATTGTCGCCATCGTCTTCATCGTGTTTGTTGTTGTTGTTGTCGTTGTTGTTGTCTCTCTTGTCGTTGTGGTTATTGTTGTCGTTGTTGTCTCTGTTCTCGTTGTGATTGTTGTTGTGATTGTTGTTGTGGTTGTTATTGTCTCTGTTCACGTTGTGGTTGTGGTTGTTGTTGTCGTTGTTGTCGTTATTCTCGTCTTTGTCGCCGTCGTCGTCATCCTTATTGTTTTTATTGTTGTTGTCGTCGTTGTTGTTGTTCTTGATGTGGTGGTCGTCGTTCTTGTTGTCGTCGTTGTTGTTGTTGTCGTAGTTGTCGTTGTTCTCATCGTTTTCGTTGTTGTCGTCGCCGTCATTGTTGTTGTTGTTGTTGTTGTTGTTGTTGTTCTGGTGGTGGCTGTTGTTCTCGCAGTTGTTGTTGTTCTTGTTGTTGTCGCAGTTGTTGTTGTTGTTGTTGGTGGTGGTGGGGTGGTGGTGTTGTCGTTCTCGTCTTCCTTGTTGTTGTTGTTGTTGTTGTCGTCGTCGTTTTTGTCGCTGTTGTCATTAATGTCGTTGTTCTC
The DNA here is from genome assembly GCF_904849725.1 of Hordeum vulgare subsp. vulgare. Taxonomy (NCBI): domain Eukaryota; kingdom Viridiplantae; phylum Streptophyta; class Magnoliopsida; order Poales; family Poaceae; genus Hordeum; species Hordeum vulgare. Next base: position 280,718,558 of record NC_058521.1, on the reverse strand, counting down.
ATTGTTGTTTTTATTATCATTCTTCTCGTTGTTCTCATCATTGTTGTTGTTTTCATCGTTGTCGTCGTCGCCCTTGTGGTTGTTGTTGTTGTCGTAGTCGTCATCGTCGTCATCGACATCGTCATCATCGTCGTCATAGTCGTCATCATCATCGTCATCATCATCGATGTCGCTATCGTCGTCTTCGTTGTTTTGGTTGTTGTTGTTGTCGTTGATATCGTTATTGTCGTTTTCGGTGTTGTCGTTGTTGTTCTTGTTGTCCTTGATGTCGCTATTTTTGTCGTTGTTGCTGTTGTCATTGTTTTTGTTGTTTTTGTTGTCGTTGTTGTCATTTTCTTGTCATTGTCGTTTTTTTCGTGATTGTCCTGGTCGTCATCGTCCTTCTTGTTGTTGTTGTTGTTGTTGTTTTTGTTATTGTTGTTGTTGTTGTTGTTGTTGTTGTCGTCGTCGTCGTTGTTGTTGTTTTTGTCATTGTCGTCGTCGTCGTCGCCTTCGTTGTTTTTGTTGTTGTTGTTGATGTTGTTGTAGTTGTCGTCGTTGTTGTCTTTGTTGTTGTTGTTGTTGTTATCGTTGTTGTCGTTGTTCTCGTCATTGTCGTTGTTGTCGTCGTTGTCGTCGTTATCGTTGTCGATCTCGTCGTCGTCCTTGTAGTTGTTGTTGTTATTGTTATTGTTGTTCTGTTCTTGTTTGTTGTTGTTGTTGTTGTTGTTGTTGTTTGTTGTTTTTGTTGTTGTTGTTGTCGTCGTCGTTATCATCGTCTTCGTTGATGTTGTTGTTGTTGTTGTTGTTGTTGTTGTTGTTGTCATTGTGGTTGTTGTTGTTGTTGTTGTTGTTGTTGTTGTTGTTGTTGTTGTTGTTGTTGTTGTTGTTGTTGTTGTTGTCGTTGTTGCTGCAGCTTTTGTCGTCGTTATTGTTGTTGATGTCACTTTTGTCGTCGTCGTCGTCGTTGTTGTTGTTTTCATTGTTGTTGTTGTTATTGTTATTGTTCTTGTTTTTATTGTTGATGTTATTGTTGTTGTGGCTGTTGTTGTTGTTGTGGTTTTTGTCGTCGTCTTTGTGGCGGTGGTGGTGGCCGTCGTCGTTATCATCATTGTTGTTGTTGTGGTTGTTGTTGTTGTTGTTGTCGTCGTCGTCGTCGTCGTGTTTGTTGTTGTTGTTGTTGTTGTTGCCGTTGTTGTTGTCTTTGTTGCGTTGTGGTTAGTGTTGTCTCTGTTGTCATTGTTGTCTCTATTCTCGTAGTGGTTGTTGTGGTGGTTGTTATTGTCTCTATTCTCGTTGTGGTTGTGGTTCTTTTTGTCCTTGTTGTCGTTGTTCTCGTCGTTGTCGTTGTTGTCGCAGTTGTCGCTGTTGTTATTGTCGATGTGGTCGTCGTCGTTCTTGTTGTCGTCGTTCTGGTTGTTGTCGTAGTTGTTGTTCTCGTCATTGTCGTCGTTGTCGTCGTTGTTGTCGTCATCGTCGCTATTGTCGTTGTTGTTGTTGTTGTGGTGGTGGTGGTGATGGTGGTGGTGGTTAGTTATGGTTGTTCTTGACTTTATTTTAGTTGTTGTTGTTGTTGTTGTTGTTGTTGTTGTTATTGTTGTTGTTCATGTTTTTTGTTGTTGTTCTCGTTGTTGTCATCATCGTTGTTTTTTTGTTGTTGTCATCGTCGTTGTTTTGTTGTTGTTGTTGTTGTTGTTGTCGTTTCTCTCGTTGTTCTCGTTATTGTCGATGTTGTCGTCCTTGTTATTGTTGTTGTTGTTCTTCTTCTTGTTCTTGTTGTTGTCATCGTCTTCATTGTTGTTGTTGTTCTTGTTGTTATCACTTTTGTCATTGTTGTTGCTGTTTTCGTTGTTGTTGTTGTTGTCGTAGTTCTCGTTGTTCTCATCATTGTCGTTGTTTTCGTCATTGTTGTCGTCTTCGCTGTTGTAGTTCTTGTTGTGGTGGTGGTGGTTGTTGTTGTTGTTGCTGTTGTTGTCGTTGTTGTTGTAATTGTTGTAGTTGTGGATGTCGTCTTCGTCTTCGTGGTCGTCGTTGTCGTCGTCGTCATCATTTTCGTCCTCGTCGTCGTGGTCGTCCTTGTTGTTGTTGTTGTTGTTGTTGTTATTTTCGTCATCGCCGTCATAATCATCGTCGTCATCATTGTTGTCGTCGTCTATGTTGTTGTTGTTATTGTTGTTATTGTTGTCGTTGTCTATGTTGTTACTGTTGTTGTTGTTGTTGTTGTTGATGTCATCATCGTCTTCGTGGTGGTGGTGGTGGTCGTCGTCGTCATCGTTGTCGTCCTCGTGATCGTCGTAGTCGTCGTCATCATGGTTGTTGTTGTTGTTGTTGTCGTAGTTGTCATCGTCGCCATCGTCTTCATCGTGTTTGTAGTTGTTGTTGTCGCTGTTGTTGTCTCTGTTGTCGTTGTGGTTATTGTTGTCGTTGTTGTCTCTGTTCTCGTTGTGATTCTTGTTGTGATTGTTGTTGTGGTTGTTATTGTCTCTGTTCACGTTGTGGTTGTGGTTGTTGTTGTCGTTATTCTCGTCTTTGTCGCCGTCGTCGTCATCCTTATTGTTTTTATTGTTGTTGTCGTTGTTGTTGTTGTTCTTGATGTGGTGGTCGTCGTTCTTGTTGTCGTCGTCGTTGTTGTTGTTGTCGTAGTTGTCGTTGTTCTCATCGTTTTCGTTGTTGTCGTCGCCGTCATTGTTGTTGTTGTTGTTGTTGTTGTTGTTGTTGTGGTGGTGGTGGTGGTTGTTGTTCTCGCGGTTGTTGTTGTTTTTGTTGTTGTCGCAATTGTTGTTGTTGTTGGTGGTGGTGGTGGTGGTGGTGGTGTCGTCGTTGTCGTCTTCCTTGTTGTTGTTGTTGTTGTTGTTGTTGTCGTCGTCGTTTTTGTCACTGTTGTCGTTAGTGTCGTTGTTCTCATTGTTGTTTTTGTTATCATTCTTCTCGTTGTTCCCATCATTGTCGTTGTTGTCATCGTTGTCGTCGTCGCCCTTGTGGTTGTTGTTGTTGTCGTAGTCGTCATCGTCGTCATCGACATCGTCATCATCGTCGTCATACTGGTCATCATCATCGTCATCATCATCGATGTCGCTATCGTCGTCTTCGTTGTTTTGGTTGTTGTTGTTGTCGTTGATATCGTTATTGTCGTTTTCGGTGTTGTCGTTGTTGTTCTTGTTGTCCTTGATGTCGCTATTTTTGTCGTTGTTGCTGTTGTCATTGTTTTTGTTGTTTTTGTTGTCGTTGTTGTCATTTTCTTGTCATTGTCGTTTTTTTCGTGATTGTCCTGGTCGTCATCGTCCTTGTTGTTGTTGTTGTTGTTTTTGTTATTGTTGTTGTTGTTGTTGTTGTTGTTGTTGTTGTCGTCGTCGTTGTTGTTGTTTTTGTCATTGTCGTCGTCGTCGTAGCCTTCGTTATTTTTGTTGTTGTTGTTGATGTTGTTGTTGTTGTCATTGTTGTCTTTGTTGTTGTTGTTGTTATCGTTGTTGTCGTTGTTCTCGTCATTGTCGTTGTTGTCGTTGTTGTCGTCGTCATCGTTGTCGATCTCGTCGTCGTCCTTGTAGTTGTTGTTGTTATTGTTGTTCTGTTCTTGTTTGTTGTTGTTGTTGTTGTTGTTGTTTGTTGTTTTTGTTGTTGTTGTTGTCGTCGTCGTTATCGTCGTCTTCGTCGATGTTGTTGTTGTTGTTGTCGTTGTTGTTGTTGTTGTTGTTGTTGTTGTTGTTGTTGTCGTTGTTGTTGTTGTTGTTGTTGTTGTTATTGTCGTCGTGGTTGTTGTTCTTGTTGTTGTTGTTGTTGTTGTTGTTGTTGTTGTTGTTGTTGTTGTTGTTGCTGTCGTTGTTGCTGCAGCTTTTGTCGTCGTTATTGTTGTTGTCGTCGTCGTCGTCGTTGCTGTTGTTGTTTTCATTGTTGTTGTTGTTATTGTTATTGTTACTGTTCTTGTTGTTGTTGATGATGTTGTTGTTGTTGTGGCTGTTGTTGTTATTGTGGTTTTTGTCGTCGTCTTTATGGCGGTGGTGGTGGTCGTCGTCGTTGTCATCATTGTTGTTGTTGTTGTTGTTGTTGTTGTTGTTGTTGTCGTCGTCGTCGTCGTCGTCGTTTTGTTGTTGTTGTTGTTGTTGTTATTGTTGCTGTCGTTGTTTTCTTTGTTGCGTTGTTGTTAGTGTTGTCTCTGTTGTCATTGTTGTCTCTGTTCTCGTTGTGGTTGTTGTTGTGGTTGTTATTGTCTCTATTCTCGTTGTAGTTGTGGTTGTTTTTGTCCTTGTTGTCGTTGTTCTCGTCGTTGTCGTTGTTGTCGCCGTTGTTGCTGTTGTTATTGTCGATGTGGTCGTCGTCGTTCTTGTTGTCGCCATTGTTGTTGTTGTCATAGTTGTTGTTCTCGTCATTGTCGTCTTTGTTGTCGTCATCGTCGCTGTTGTCGTCGTTGTTGTTGTTGTTGTGGTGGTGGTGATGGTGGTGGTGGTTAGTTATGGTTGTTGTTGACATTGTTTAAGTTGTTGTTGTTGTTGTTATTGTTGTTGTTCATGTTTTTTGTTGTTGTTCTTGTTGTTGTCATCATCGTTGTTTTTCTGTTGTTGTCATCGTCGTTGTTTTGTTGTGTTGTTGTTGTTGTTGCCGTTGCTCTCTTTGTTCTCGTTATTGTCGTTGTTGTCGTCCTTGTTGTTGTTGTTGTTGTTGTTCCTCTTGTTCTTGTTGTTGTCGTCGTCTTCATTGTTGTTGTTGTTCTTGTTGTTATCACTTTTGTCATTGTTGTCGCTGTTTTCGTTGTTGTTGTTGTTGTCATAGTTCTAGTTGTTCTCATCATTGTCGTTGTTTTCGTCATTGTTGTCGTCTTCGTTGTTGTTGTTGTTGTGGTGGTGGTGGTGGTTGTTGTTGTTGTTGCTGTCGTTGTCGTTGTTGTTGTAATTGTTGTAGTTGTGGATGTCGTCTTCGTCTTCGTGGTCGTCGTTGTCGTCGTCGTCATCATTTTCGTCCTCGTCGTCCTCGTCGTCCTTGTTGTTGTTGTTGTTGTTGTTGTTATTTTCGTCGTCGCCGTCATCATCATCGTCGTCATCATTGTTGTCGTCGTCTTCCTTGTTGTTGTTGTTGTTGTTGTTGTTGTCGTTTTTGTCATTGTTGTTGTTGTTGTTGGTGGTGGTGGTGTTGTTTTTGTGGCTGTTGTTGTTGTTATGGTTGTTGTCGTCGTCTTTGTGGTGGTGGTGGTCGTCGTCGTCCTCATCATCGTTGTCGACCTCCTACTCCTCGTCGTCGTCGTCGTCGTTGTTGTTGTTGTTGATGTTGTTGTTGTTGTTGTTGTCGTTGTTGTTGTCATTGTCGTCGTCGTCATAGTCGTCGTCGTTGTCGTCGTGTTTGTTGTTGTTGTTGTTGTTGTTGATGTTGTTGTCGTCGTTGTTGTCTCTATTGTCGTTGTGGTTATTGTTGTCTCTGTTGTCGTGGTTATCTCCGTTCACGTTGTGGTTGTTGTTGTAGTTATTATTATTTATGTTCTCGTTGTGGTTGTGGTTGTTGTTGTCGTTGTTGTCGTTGTTCTCATCGTTGTCGTTCTTGTCGCCGTTGTCGTCATCCTTTTTGTTGTTGTCGTTGTTGTCGCTTTTGTTGTTGTTGTTGTCTGTGTGGTGGTCGTCGTTCTTGTCGTCGTCGTCGTTGTCGTCGTTGTTGTTGTCGTCGTCGATGTTGTTGTTGTTGTTGTTGTGCTTGTGGTTGTTGTTGTTGTTGTTGTGGTTAGTTATGGTTGTTGTTGACGCTGTTGCTGTTACTGTTGTTGTTGATGTTGTTGTTGTTGTTGTTGTTGTTGTTGTTGTTGTTGTTGTTGTTGTGGTGGTGGTGGTTGTTGTTGTTGTTGTTGTTGTCGTCGTCGTCGTGTTTGTTGTTGTTGTTGTTGTTGCCGTCGTTGTTGTCTGTGTTGCGTTGTTGTTATTGTTGTCTCTGTTGTCTCTGTTCTCGTTGTGGTTGTTGTTGTGGTTGTTATTTTCTCTAATGTCGTTGTGGTTGTGGTTGTTTTTGTCCTTGTTGTCGTTGTTCTCATCATTGTCGTTGTTGTCGCCGTTGTCGCTGTTGTTATTGTCGTTGTGGTCGTCTTTGTTCCTGTTGTCGTTGTTGTTGTTGCTGTCGTAGTTGTTGTTCTCATCGTTGTCGTTGTTTTCCTCGTTGTCGTCGTTGTTGTCGTCATCGTTGTTGTTGTTGTTGTTGTTGTTGTGGTGGTGGTGGTGCTGGTGCTGGTGCTGGTGGTGGTGGCTAGTTATGGTTGTTGTTGACGCTGTTTTAGTTGCTGTTATTGTTGTTGTTGTTGTTGTTGATTTGTTGTTTTTGTTGTTGTCATCGTCATCGTTTTTGTTGTTGTCGTCGTCATCATTTTTATTGTTGTTGTTGTTGTCATTGTTGTTGTCGTCGTCGTTGTTTTTTTGTTGTTGTCGTCGTTGTTGATTTTGTTGTTGTTGTTGTTGTTGCCGTTGCTATCGTTGTTCTCGTCATTGTCGTTGTTCTCGTCCTTGTTATTGTTGTTGTTTGTTGTTGTTGTTGTTCTTCTTCTTCTTCTTGTCGTCGTCGTCTTCATTGTTGTTGTTGTTCTTGTTGTTATCACTTTTGTCATTGTTGTCGTTGTTTTCGTTGTTGTTCTTGTTGTCATAGTTCTCGTTGTTCTCATCATTGTCGTTGTTTTCGTCACTGTTCTCGTCTTTGTTGTTGTTGTTGTTGTTGTTGTTGTTTTTTTTGTTGTTGTTGTTGTTGATGATGTTGTTGTCGTTGTTGTTGTAATTGTTGTAATTGTGGATGTGATCATCGTCTTCGTGGTCGTCGGTGTCGTCGTCGCCGTCGTCATTATCATCCTCGTCGTCGTCATCGTTGTCGTTCTTCTTCTTGTTGTTGTTATTGTTGTTGTTGTTGTTGTTGTTGTTGTTGTTGTTGTTGTTGTTATTATTTTTGTCGTCGCCGTCATCGTCATCGCCGTCATCATTGTTGTCATCGTCGTCATTGTTGTCTTCGTTGTTGTTTTTGTTGTTGTCGTTGTTGTCATTGTTGTTGTTGTTGTTGTTGTTGTTGTTATTATTTTTGTCGTCGCCGTCATCGTCATCGTCCTCATCATTGTTGTCATCGTCGTCATTGTTGTCTTCGTTGTTGTTTTTGTTGTTGTCGTTGTTGTCATTGTTGTTGTTGTTGTTGTTGTTGTTGTTGTTGTTGTGGTTGTTGTCGTCGTCTTTGTGGTGGTGGTGGTGGTGGTGGTCGTCGTCGTCATGGTTGTCGACCTCATCGTCGTTGTCGTCGACATCGTCTTTGTTGTTGTTGTTGTTGTTGTTGTAGTTATTGTTGTTGTTGTCGTTGTCGTTGTCGTCGTCATAGTCGTCGTCATCGTGTTTGTTGTTGTTGTTGTTGTCATCGTTGTTGTCTCTGTTGTCGTTGTGGTTATTGTTGTCTCTGTAGTCCTTGTTGTCTCTGTTCTCGTTGTGGTTGTTATTGTTTCTATTCTCGTTGTGGTTGTGGTTGTTGTTGTCGTTGTTGTTGTTGTTCTTGTCGTTGTCGTTCTTGTCGCCGTTGTCGTCATCGTTTTTGTTGTTATCGATGTTGTTGTTGTCAATGTCGATGTGGTGGTCGTCGTTCTTGTTGTCGTTGTTGTTGTTTCTGTCGTAGTTGTTGTTCTCGTCGTCGTCGTCGTCATTGTCGTCGTTGTTGACGTTGTCGTCGATGTTGTTGTTGTTGTTGTTTTTTTATTGTTGTTGTTGTTGTTGTTGTTGTTGTTGTTGTGCTTAGTTATGGTTGTTGATGTTGTGGTTGATGTTGTTGTTGTTGTTGTTGTTGTTGCTGTTGTTGTTGTTGTTGTTGTTGTTGTTGTTACTGTTGTTCTTGTTGTGGTTGTTGTTGTTGTTGTTGTCGTCGTCGTCGTGTTTGTTGTTGTTGTTGTTGTTGTTGTCGCCGTCGTTGTTGTCTGTGTTGCGTTGTGGTTATTGTTGTCTCTATTTTCGTTGTGGTTGTTTTTGTGGATGTTATTGTCTCTATTCTCGTTATGGTGGTGGTTGCTTTTGTCCTTGTTGTCGTTGTTCTCGTCGTTGTCGTTGTTGTCGTCGTTGTCGCTGTTGTTATTGTCGATGTGGTCGTCGCCGTTCTTGTTGTCGTTTTTGTTGTTGCTGTCGTAGTTGTTGTTCTCGTCGTTGCTGTTGTTGTCGTTGTTGTCGTCATCGTCGCTGTTGTTGTTGTTGTGGTGGTGCTGGTGCTGGTTAGTTATGGTTGTTGTTGACGTTGTTTTAGGTTCTGTTGTTGTTGTCGTCGTCCTTTTTTTTTTGTTGTTGTTGTTGTTGTTGTTGTTGTCGTCGTTTTTTGTTGTTGTTGTCGTCGTCGTTGTTTTGTTGTTATTGTTGTTGTTGTTGTTGTTGTTGCCGTTGCTCTCGTTGTTCTCGTCATTGTCATTGTTGTCGTCCTTGTTATTGTTGTTGTTTTTTGTTGTCGTTGTTGTTCTTCTTGTTCTTGTTGTTGTCGTCGTCTTCATTGTTGTTGTTGTTGTTGTTGTTGTTGTTGTTGTTGCTATGGTGTTGTTGTCGTCGTCGTCGTCGTCGTCTTCGTTGTTGTTGTTGTTGTTATTGTTGTTGTTGTTGTTGTTGTTGTTGTTGTTGTTGTTGATAATGCTGATGTTGTTTATGTTGTTGTTGTTGTTTTCGTCGTCGTCGTATTCGTTGCTGTTGTTGTTGTTGTTGTCACTATTGTCGTTAATGTCGATGTTGTCATTGTTGTTGTTGTTGTTGTTGTTGTTGTTATCGTTCTTCTCATTGTTCTCGTTATTGTCGTCGTTGTCATTGTTGTCGTTGTTGTTGTTGTAGTCGTCGTCGTTTTCATCATCATCATCACCATCATCGTCGTCGTCGTCGTCATCGTTATCGTTGTCTTTGTTGTTTTTGTTGTTATTGTTTTCGTTGATATCGTTATTGTCGTTGTTGTCGTTGTTGTTGTTGTCCTTGATGTCGATGTTTTCGTTGTTGTTGCTGTTTTCATTGTTTTTGTTGTTTTTGTTGTCGTTGTTCTCGTTGTTCTCGTCGTCGTCGTTGTTGTCGTCGTTGTTGTCGTCGTCGTCGATGTTGTTGTTGTTGTTGTTGTTGTTGTGGTTGTTGTTGTTGTTGTTGTTGTTGTTGTGGTTAGTTATGGTTGTTGTTGACGCTGTTGTTGTTGTTGATGATGTTGTTGTTATTGTTGTTGTTGTTGTTGTTGTTGTTGTTGTTGTTGTCATCGTCGTTGTTTTTTTGTTGTTGTTGTCGTTGATGAGGTTGTTGTCGTTGTTCTCGCTGTCATCGTTGTTGTTGTTGTTGCCGTTGTTCTCGTTATTATCGTTATTGTTGTTGTTGTTGTTGTTGTTGTCGTCATCGTCGTCGTCTTCATTATTCTTGTTGTCATCGTCGTTGTCATCATCGTCGTCGTCATTGTTGTTGTTGTTGTTGTTGTTGTTGTTGTTGTTGTTGTTGTTGTTGATTTGTTGTTGTTGTTGTCGTCGTCGTCGTTGTTTTTTGTTTTTCTCGTTGTTGTTGTTGTTGTTGTTGTTGTTGTCATTGTTGTTGTTTTTGTCGTCGTGGTTGTTGTTGCTGATGTTGTCGTTTTTGTCGTTGTTCTTGTTATTGTCGTTGTTGTCGTTGTTCTCATCATTATCGTTGTTGTCGTATCTGTCGTCGTCGTCGTCGTCGTCGTTGTTGTTGTTGTTGTTGTTGTTGTTGTTGTTGTTGCTGTTGTTGTTGTTGCTCTTGTTGTTGTTGTCATCGTCGTCGTCTTCGTTGTTGTTGTTGTTGTTGTTGTTGTTGTTGTTGTTGCTGTTGTTGTTGTTGTTGCTGATAATGATGATGTTGTTCATGTTGTTGTTTATGTTGTTGTTGTTGTTGTTGTTGTTGTTGTTGTTGTTGTTGTTGTTGTTGTTGTCGTTGTCATTATTGTCGTTAATGTCGATGTTGTCATTGTTGTTGTTGTTGTTGTTATCGTTCTTCTCATTGTTCATGTCATTGTCGTCGTTGTCGTTGTTGTCGTCGTCCCTATGGTTGTTGTTGTTGTTGTTGTAGTCGTCGTCGTCGTCATCATCATTGCCATCGTCGTCGTCGTCGTCTTCGTCATCGTTATCGTTGTCTTTGTTGTTTTTGTTGTTATTGTTTTCGTTGATATCGTTATTGTCGTTGTTGTCGTTATTGTTGTTGTCCTTGATGTCGCTGTTTCGGTTGTTGTTGTTGTTGTCATTGTTTTTGTTGTTTTTGTTGTCGTTGTTCCTGTTATTGTCGTTGTTTTCGTCATTGTCGTTGTCGTCATCATCCTTGTTGTTGTTGTTGTTGTTGTTGTTGTTGTTGTTGTTGTTGTTGTCGTCGTCGTCGTCGCCTTCGCTGTTTTTGTTTTTATTGTTGTTGTTGTCGTTGTTGTCGTTGTTCTCGCCATTGTCGTTGTTGTCATCGTTGTCGTTGCCGTCGTTCTTGTCGTCGTCCTTGTTGTTGTTGTTGTTGTTATGGTTATTATTGTTGTTGTTGTCGTTGTCGTCGTCATCGTCGTCTTCGTTGTGGTTGTTGTTGTTGTTGTTGTTGTTGTTGTTCTCGAAGTCGTCGTCGTCATCATCGTCTTCGTTGTGGTTGTTGTTGTTGTTGTTGTTGTCGTTGTCGTCGTCATCGTCGTGTTCGTTGTGGTTGTTGTTGTGTTTGTTGTTGTTGTCGTTGATGTCGTTGTAGTCATTGTTGTCGCTGTTGTCGTCGTTGATGTTGTGATTGTCGTTGTTGTTCTTGTTCTGATCATTGCCGTCGTTGTTGTCGTCGTCATCGTTGTCGTCGTCGTCGTCGTTGTCTTCGTCGTCGTCGTCGTCGTTGTTGTTGTTGTTGTTGTTGTTGTTGTTGTCGTTGCTGTCGTGATTGAGGCGAAGTTCTCCCAGTCTTTCGATGAGATCGTGGGTATCATTTTGGTTGAGTAGACTTTGACGATCCGACTACGAACGTGTGAGGATGTCGCGTCTTAGCAATCGCTAAACCAACTTCGAGAGGTTAATTATCACACCGGAGCACGATCAACCTGACCACGAAGGTCTGTTTCCTGCACGCAAACGAAGAACAAGCAAGAAACCAAGATTGCAATCAAGATATTGTGAATATAAGAGGAAAGCTTTATTGATGAAGGTGGGGTTCTGTGACGCCTTTGTCTGGTCGTAGAACACAAACGAAGAACACGAAGTTGCAGCTATGGCGAACTTGTAATCTAAACCAAACCCAAGTATAAACGGTGCCCTAAGGGCTCTATATATGAGGGAATAGAAAGGCAATTTCGTGACCCTTGGAGGAGGGGTCCGAAAACAGCCCTAAACTCCGTTTCCTCACACATATGGACTCGAAAAATAGCCTATATTATGGTACTTCAAAATAACATGGGCCTGGCCCGAAAATAAGGTGGCGCAATACCTATAATAGCCTATGGACGAAATTTATAAAGTGGCTTCTTGAAAATTTCGTCCAAAGCCTTCATGCTCTCCTTATGGTGGCTTTAGACTGCGAAAATCACTTGTGGAAGCTCCATTGTTCTCTCCCGTGCGTGCACCTTCTTCTCCATGCTTGATCCTCTCCAACGGATATCCTTCTTGTCCATGCTAGGTCCTACATTCATGAGCACAACAAAATTATCTAACTTAGGCATCATCATATGTTCATGAACATTAGAAGTATTCCCAAGAAACGAAAGTACCTGGTAATTCAATCGGCGTGCACGAGCTCTAGTAACTGGTCCAGTATGTATAGCAGCTGAGGTTGTGGGTGTAACAATGGTGTCGATGGCCTCATCATGTCGCTTTTGTCGTTGTTGTCACTGTTGTCGTCGTCGTTGTTGTTATTGTTGTTGTTGTCGTTGTTGTCGTCGTCGTCGTTGTTGTTGTTGTTCTTGTTCTTGTTGTTCTTGTTGTGGCTGTTGTTGTTGCTGTGATTGTCATCGTCGTTTTCGTGGTGATGATGGTGGTGGTCATCGTCATCGTTGTCGTCCTCGTCGTCGTTGTCTTCATCATCGTCGCCGTCGTCGTCGTCGTCGTTGTTGTTGTTGGTGGTGGTGTTGTTGTTGTTGTTGTTGTTGACGATGATGATGATATAGTTGTTGTTGTCATCGTTGTCGTTGTCATCGTCGTCATTGATGACCCACAAGTATAGGGGATCTATCGTAGTCCTTTAGATAAGTAAGAGTGTCGAACCCAACGAGGAGCAGAAGGATCTGACAAGTGGTTTTCAGCAAGGTAATATCTGCAAGCACTGAAATTATCGGTAACAAGTAATTGTGTGGTGAGATGATTCGTAGCAAGTAGCAAGTAATAAAAGTACCAACGGTGCAACAAAGTGGCCCAATCCCTTTTGTAGCAAGGGACAAGTCTGGACAAAGTCTTATAGGAGGAAAAACGCTCCCGTGGACACACAGGAATTTCTGTACTGCTAGTTTTCATCATGTTCATATGATTCGGGTTCGTTACTTTCATAGTTTCATATGTGGGTGGACCGGCGCTTGGGTACTGCCCTTACTTGGACAAGCATCCCACTTATGATTAACCCCTCTAGCAAGCATCCGCAACTACGAAAGAAGAATTAAGACAAAGTCTAACCATAACATTAAACTTGTGGATCCAAATCAGCCCCTTAAGAAGCAACACATATACTAGGGTTTAAGCTTCTGTCACTCTAGCAACCCATCATCTACTTACTACTTCCCAATGCCTTCCTCTAGGCCCAATTAATGGTGAAGTGTTATGTAGTCGACGTTCACATAACACGACTAGAGGAAAACCAACATACAACGCATCAAAATATGGAACGAATACCAAATTCACATGACTACTATTAGCATGACTTATCCCATGTCCTCAGGAACAAAAATAACAACTCACAAAGCATAATCATATTCATGACCAGAGAGGTAATGAGTAGCATCAAGGATCAGAACATAAACTCTTCCACCAAGTAATCCAACTAGCATCAACTACAAAGAGTAATTAACACTACTAGCAACCTTACAAGTACCCATCGGAGTCGCGAGACGGAGATTGGTTACAAGAGATGAACTAGGGTTTGGAGATGAGATGGTGCTGATGAAGATGTTGATGGTGATGAGTCCCCTCCTAGGAGACGAGTGTTGGTGATGACGATGGCGACGATTTCCTCCTCCGGGAGGGAAGTTTCCCCGGCAGGATCGTCCTGTCGGAGCTCTAGATTGGTTCTGCTCAAGTTCCGCCTCGTGGCGGCGGCGAATCCTCCGAAAAGCCTCCTTCTGACTTTTTCCGGACCAAACCCATCTTATAGCAAAAACGGGGGGGGGAGCAAGAGGGCCAGCTGGGTGCCCACAAGGCCCATAGGCGCGGCCAGGGGGGTTGCCGCGCCTAACAGGCTTGTGGCCATCTGCTGGCGCCCCTCTAGCACTTCTTCGGCCCAGTATTTTTTATAAATCCCGAAAAAATCATTGTTGATTTTCACGGTGTTTGGAGGTGCGCAAAATAGGTATCTCAAACTTGCTCCTTTTTCAGGAAAAAATTCCAGCTGTCGGCATTCTCCCTCTTCATGTAAACCATGCAAAAAAAAGAGAGAAACGGCATAAGTATTGTACCGTGAAGTGAAATAACAGCCCAAAGAGCGATAAATAACAACATGAAAGCATGATGCAAAATGGACGTATCAACTCCCCCAAGCTTAGACCTCGCTTGTCCTCAAGCGAAAGCCTAGCTCAATAAATATGTCCACATGTTTAGGGAGAGAGGTGTCGACAAAACAAGATACGAATATGCAGGCATCATGATCATGATCAGAACAGCAATACCATCATATCATCTCTCATGCTAAAGTGATAATCCTTCACAAAGTGAAGTATGGATCAAGAACCTTACCGAGAAGTAACAACCGATAGCTTGTATTCATTGAAGCAATTGCAATTTATCACAACATCAGAAAGAGTCAAATAAGAGCTTGTAAAGCAAATCCACATACTCAATCATCCTTTCGTTCTCTACAATTGCTACAACTCACGAGGTACTCATGAGATCAAAGCTTTAGCTGGACACAGAGAAAGATAGGGGCTTATAGATTCGCCTCCCAACTGCTTACCTCAAGGGCAATGTCAACAACAATAATTCATGAATACTTACTTCCAAGTTAACATATGAATATAGTTCTTTCCCTAGCATATGACGTTAGCCAAGACAAAGGCGAAACAAGGAATTGGTGAAGATCACCATGACTCCCTCAAGAACTTTATTATGCAGTTTGTCGCTTTTATGTCTTCCTCATCATACGTTCGTACAAAGCTTATTTTCCACACACTAATAGATCATACATATTAGGGAGCAATTTTTATTGCTTGCATCGATGACAACTTACTTGAGGGATCTTATTCAATCCATAGGTAGGTATGGTGGACTCTCATGGCAAAACTGGGTTGAAGGTTTATGGATGCACAGGTAGTATCTCTACTTGGTGCGGGACTTTTGGCTAATAAGAGGTGGAAGCAATTGTCACATGCTAAGGGATCTCTAATCATATAACATTGTTCGGAACCAAGCAAACACAATTCATTATGTTGTCTTCCTTGTCCAACATCTACTCCTAGGCATGTAATAGTTTAGTGAGTGTTCACAATCATAGATGGTGTTAAAGATGATATAGTTATATGTGAACCTCTCCTTCTTTATCAGTTCCTATTAATAGCAACAATTACTAATGTCTATGTTTGTCTACCCTCAACAAGTTTCAATCATCATTCTTTTTATATGTGAAGCCATCACTTCCCATAAGATCATTACATGATCTTTCATGATTTTGTTCTTTTCTCAATCTTTTTGATCATGGCAAGAGGCAAAGCCCTTCAACTAAGACACTCTATTATATGGTTCACGAGCTCGAATACATCGGGGGTGACACAAAGCATAACTCAAGACTAAAACACTAAAACCTTAATTCTACTAGAGAAAGAGAAAACTGAAAAGGAACAAACTAATACAAAGGTAAAGGCAAAATATGTGATGGTGATACGATACCAGGGCAACTCCCCCATGCTTGGCACATGCCAAGGGGATTGCCCATACCCATGTTTAGTTGTCTTCCTTTGGAGGTGATGGTGGTGGAGTTCTTGCACAGGTCTTCAGCTTGTTTAATTACCACTTGAGCATAAAATTCTGCTCCCTCAGATCATCATTTTCCTCTTCAAGCTTCAACACCCTTTGGCATAATTCCTGCTTACTCTCCTGCAAGAAACGAGAAGGGATAAACAAAGTCTTAGGCTTCCTCCTTGAGTCAGGGAGGCTCGACTTCTTGAACTCCACATGTGTGTGTCCAGGTTGAGGTAGAGGAGCCTCCTCTTCATCAGAACTTGTTTGTTCCTTCCCCTTGGGATCATAATCTTCTTCCTCATTAGTGGTCCAGCCATAAGGATCCAAGTCCCCATAGACCTTGGGGTCAGCAAGGTAATCTTCCACATAGCTCTCCCCCTCTGAATCTTGAGAAGACATCTTGCCCTAATTCTGCGGCAGAAAACAGGCTCGAAACAAAAATAGAGGAAATCTGCGTGATACGAGGATCACACCCTACGGGAGAATATATAATGATTTTATTCAGACCAGAAGGAGTACTCTGCACGAAAACGGAGTCCGGGAGGCACACAAGGTGGCCACAAGCCCGCCGAGGCGCGACCAGGGGGTGGGCCCGCGCCTGGCAGGCTTGTCGCCTCCTTGCGCGCCTTGCGGACTACTTCCAATTTTTGTATTTTTTTCAAATATTCCAAAACAGAGAAAAATTCCTATTGGAAAAGTTTTGGAGTCCATTTTCTTACCGAATCACATACCTCTTCGTTTTTGGAGTCTAAAACAAGCTGATAAATATCCCTTAGGTATTCTTCCGGAGTTATGGTATTGATAATATTGCTTTCAACATTTATGGGAGTACCAAAGATATGATGCTTGATTCTCTGCCCATTTACCACTCTCGGACAATTACCTTCCGTGTTGTTGATCTTGATAGCACCGGAATGATATACTTCCTCAACAATATAGGGACCTTCCCATTTAGAGAGAAGCTTGCGTGCAAAGAATCATAAACGAGAATTATATAGCAAGACATAATCACCTACATTGAACTCATGCTTTTGTATCCTTTTATCGTGTCACCTCTTAACCTTTTCTTTGAACAACTTGGAATTCTCATATGCGTGAGTTCTCCATTCATCAAACAAGCTGGCGCCACCCCGACGCCAGGTACTGGCGCTCAACTTCCCGGCGGGCTTCAGGACTGGCAAGCCTCGCCCCAGACGTTGAAGCGCGTCCGCAGCGGTGCGAAGCAAGCCCCATGGTGCGGCAGGCGAACACGAGACAGGCTTCGGAAGCCAGCACGGGTCCTCGCCTCCCGCACAACGAGCAGGAGAAGCGCGCAAGGAATCACCCGGCCCGAGTCCATGCCCAGGGGCTGGGGGCTCCCGTGTGGCCGGTTTGTCGTCATTGAGCGCCCCACGGTGCCCCTCATGTCCATGTTGGAGGGGTCCAAGGGGAAGGCGCGACATGGTCTAGCAGCACGCTCCTCCTCAGCGTCGGACCCAGCCTACTGGTAGTCTCGTGCCTACATCCAGTCAGCCTATGGAGTGATGATGTCCTCAGAGCCTCTCGAAATGTGCACATCAAGCGTCCTCAAGACACGCTTGTGCCTCTGACGGGTCTCCTTTTGGGCCACATGAGTCTGATATTGTCCCTTGGCCTGCATGTAGAAGAGGGTCTTCATCTGGTCCTTCAGCTTCACGGCCCAAGATGGCACAGCAGAGGAGCGGGTATGCGAGGCAGGGCCTCCCTCAGCAGCAGCAGTCTCCCTGTCACGTTGAGCAGAACTCGAAGTTGAGGTGTTTGCCCACTTCTCCTTATAGCGCAACTTGATAAGGTCATGACTGACACACCCAGAGCCAGTAGGAAAGGGCACTAGCGGAAAGGACTATGCCACTTTTTCAGATATGAAAAAGAACAAGTAAGGCCCATAGATGGAGACCTTACGGTGAGAGATCGAACTCTTAAGCTCATTGAACATCACATCAGATATGTCGAGTGGTCCAGTGTTCTTTGTCCTTCCCTCCTTACACATCAGAAGCATGTCCACCAAGTAGGAATGCACCTCGTCTTTGTTGCCAACACGAGGAAACAACGTGTTGCGGAAGCTAACAGAGCGGGGTGAGCGCATTCTTCCTCACATATAATTGCTGCAGCTTGTCCTTGGGGGTGACACCAGGTTGGGCATGAGGGCGAAAGCTAACAGAAGTCCGTGGCCTCTCATCACACACATTGAGAAGCTTGATGAACTCTCCCCAAGTTTCAGACATCCTCTTGCCATTTGTCAGCCAAGTTAGAGTACGATCATCATCACTATGAAAGTGGACAGTGACACAGAATTGGGCCACAATATCTGGATCGAAGTCATGATGGAAGGTGATGACGCGCTCAATACCAAGTTGCTTAATCAAATAGAGAGCCTCTACAAAATAATCAGGATACCTCTAGAGATGATGCAGATCAATCCATTGCACAGGGACATAGATCTTCTTGAATGACAAGATCACATCTTGATATATGAGGGCTTGTTGTTTTGTCCAGAACAATCACAGCCTCTGAGCTGAACTCTCTCCATGATATAAGGATTGCTCTGACGGTGCCGCATAAACACTTTAGGAGGCATAGTGTTGTAGTCAATGTTGGCTTCCTTTTCCTTCGAGGCAGTATTCTTGAAGTGGCGCTTTGGAGGATTGAGATTGGAGCTTTCTGCTCGGTGAGTGCCCCGACGGGTGGCTTGATGGTGGTTCCCCTCTCGGCGCCGGGGCGGTCCCCCACGCCAGTGTCGGCTTCAAACGTGCACCGCGGCCCTTCCCTCTGTTTCGGGCGCTTGCTGAAATCATGGGCGGACTGGGCGGAGGCAGAAGATGATTCTGACCCGGTACAGCTCCCGGTTTCCCTCGCGCCACAGCAGCTGGGGGCTTTCCTGGCGGCGGCCCTTCCGGCCCGGCTGCGGGCGCGGTCGGCGGACTCTAGGTCGGCTCCGGCGGCCCTGCAACAACCACCCTCTTTGGCCGGCGTGCCCCATTCTTCCTCTGATCTGGCGCGGTTCGGTGCGCCGCCCGGGCTATCCCCCGCGCTGGTGCCCGTTCCAAGTGTCGGCGTTGGCCAGAACGTCGCCGGGGCCCAGTGCCCTCGCGCGCGGGCGGCGCTAGTACCGTGGCTGGGGCCTTCTCACGCGACGCGACTGCGGGGGCTGTGCCCTAGAGCCTCGGGGCGGTCCAGCGGCGGCTGGGCCGGCTGTCGTGCGGGTGGGCCTGGGGGTGCTTTTGGCCCATGTCGTGGCTGAGGCTTCGCCGCATGCTGGTGAGACTCTAGGTTGGTCCAACCGGTGCTGGACGCTGGCCCCAACCGATCCGGCCCGCTGGCTCTGGGTCCAGCGGGGCAGTCCAAGCTCCGATTCGGCCACCCTACCCCGCTCCCTCCTCGCGCTGCCAACTGCCTACCTTGTTGTGCTCGCGCCGCCGCCTGCTCCGGCCGCTCTTCTCGCGTGCCCCGTGCCCGCGTCTCCTTTCCTCCATGCGCAGACACCATCTGGCACCACTGCTCCCACGCATCGGCTCCCTCCTCCTGCGCTCCCATGCCCCGGTGTTCCCAAGCTGTGTCCCTCGTAGCGCAAGGTCTTGATGACTCGGACAGCCGGCGACGGTTAGGCGCGGCCGAAGCGCCCCCTGTCGGCGAGCTCGGTGCCCCGGCCAGGGCATGGTGTGCCTGCGCCCGCCCCGGAGGGGGTGACCGCCGTTACCACCTCGCGTTATGGCTGGGGTGGGGCTGACAGACCGGAGAGGTCCCTGGAGTTCTACTCCGGCACCTCCTTGCACCACCCTCCGCCTACCCGTGATCCGGACAGAGGATCCCGCCTGCGGCTTCCGGGCTCGCAGGGGGATGTTCCCCGTCGGGAGGCTGCCCGCCTGGGGCGCGAGGATCTAGACAGAGAGGATGCGCTCCGGCCAGAGTTGGTCGCTCACCCTCCTACGGCCGCTCGGGTTGGGGACGGCCAGACCCCTCGGGAGCCGTTCTCTTGGGCGACGGCCACTCGGCCCTCGGAGCCGGACTAGTGCCGGGGACGTGGCGTCTCTTCCTGCGAGGATCGCCGAGATGCTACTGGTCCGCTTCGTGAGGCGCACCGGAGGCCGACCCACGAGGCTGGCCGTCGACCTCATTGGCGCCCATCTAGGGAAGATGGTGCGGGCTGGAGCCGGGATGACATGTCTCCCTGGTGGCGTTCACCGGGTTATCGGTCTGCTAAGCAGTCGGCGATGCCGGCTCTCGCAAAGAAAAAGAAGAATCCTAAGAAGAAGAAGGCATCTGGGGCAACTCCTGGAGTGGCTGGTTGTCCGGCTCCGGTGGGGGTTCCTGAGCAGGTAGCAACGAAGCCCTCCACACACACCCCCCGCGCGGGCCAGTCGCAAGTGTTCCCGCGAAGACACGATGTGCATCAACTGTGGGTACGCGGGCCACTTCCGCTCAGAGTGTGAAGCCCCTCAACGGTGCCCCACGACCCTTACCTACCTTGTGTACGGGACCAAGCGGGGGAGCTTCTACTTTGTGGATGCGGAGATCGAGGAGGAGGTGTCGCGGCCACACCTGGCTTCGGTCACCCTGGTCTCCGAGCACGTCCTGTCGCCTGGGTTGGTGATCTCGGCTGACCTCATTCAGGTCGAGCACGCCGCGTACATTGGTGAATTCCATGATTCCGAGTTCACGTGGGAGGTGACTGAGACGGCTCCCCTAGTATTCTCGATCCCCTTCCCCTTGGTCGGGCTGCTCCGGGTGTGCTCCCATGACTTCATCCGCTGCCCCAACAACAAGTTCTTGATCTCCGTCCATGCTGCGACGGCGGAGCCTGAGCTTGTTCCACCTCTGGAGAAGGTGTGGGTTATTGTCTACAGCCTACCTAGGGGTGGCCCTGGGGCACCGCAGGGAGGCAAGCTTACGCACATCCTCAAGGCGATATCCGAGCCGGTGGGCAAGCTGGTCACCGCGGATTTGGCCTCCTTCGAGGATGATGGCCGTTCCCGCATTGAGATCCTCTGCCCTGCCCCGGCCGCGGCCGACCTGCACGGCCCGATCCCTGATGCCACTCTGCCTGGAGATGACGGGCGGGATGGGGATGGGGGCTCGTATGAGGAGAGCTCCTTCGGTGAGGAGGATGATGGTGATGGCGCGGTCCCGCTGGCCGCATCTGATGGCCGGCGTACCCCGGTCTCCACTGCTTCTGGCCCTTCCGGCAATATCGGGGTGGCTTCCCGGGTGGCGTTTGGGACTCGCTCCATGGTCCTCGCCGGGCCTTCTCCTGTCGTCACCAGCTTGGTGATGCTGGACGGGGTGGAGGTCCTGTCCGGCTCTTCCCCTGTCGCTACCACGGCTGTTGACCTGGACATCACGGAGGTGGACGTGCTCAGTGTGGGGATGGATGTGTGTCCTTCGCATCGCCTAGCTCGCCAGGGGTGGTCTGTTGTTCTCGCTCGCCGTGGTCCCCTTCCCCAGCCTTGGGATCCCCGGATCGGGCGCCGTCGCCGCCCCTGGACTTGGTCGTGCCAGCTGTGATCCCTGAGGCTGCTGGCTCCAAGGCACGGGGAGAGGCCTCTCCGGATGTGTCTGTGCGTCAGAGTGCGAGGCTCAGCCAGTCCCTACGATCCCGGAGAAGGCCACCCGGCGCGCGGCTGCCCGCGACCTGTCCCCAGATAACTCCACCGTCCCTCCCGCTCCCTCCCGATCGGCATTTCGGTTTTCTATTCATGGTTGCGAGTCGTTGTCTCATCTGGCAGAAATGGCTACCAATAGTGCCATTGTTTTCCGGGGTGAGAAGGGTCCCATCCTGGAGCAGATTTCCCCTATTTGCGCCAAGGAGAAGCTTGAGGGGGCGCTGCTGGAAGCCCGTGCCAATGTTGCGCGTTGTGAACCCAGCTCCTAGGTGACCACTGTCCCTGGTCATAGAGAGACCAAGGGTGGTGCGGCCCCCTCGTTGGCGACTGTGGTTGGGACTTCCCTGTTGGTTCCCTCCCCGCTGAGGGCGCTACGCAGACGCCCCCCACACCCACACACGTCTCAACCCAACGGAGCACCATCTAGAGGTGCGTGGGTCTAGCTCCCGTTCAGCCTCCCTCGGACCGGGGGCCACAGTTGCCCCCTCTGCATGGGGGCGGCGATTGACGGGCGGGCTAGCCTGGCCCCGCTTGCGGGGCATAGGACTCCAAGTGAGGTTATTAACTGAAGCTCCTATATTGGAGCATCAGGGGCTTCGGCCTCACTGGCTGGCGGCGGCAGCTCGTCGAGTATATGCGACAGGAAGAGATTGACATAGTGGGTTTGCAGGAGACGATTCGCCAGGATTTTAGCATGCTCGAGCGCCAAAGGCTTTCCCGTCACCAGTTTGCCTGGCAGTGGCTGCCTACTCAGGGCCATTCTATGGCCATCTTGATCGGTGTGAGGGAGGATACGTTCTCGGTTGAGGACATGGACCTTGGTGAATTCTTCGTGAACATGTCCATCACTGACCGACGAGTTCACCTCAGTTGGGAGGTGATTATCGTTTATGGTCCGGCAGACCATGGCCAGTCTGCTGACTTCCTCGCCGAGTTGAAAAACAATGTGGAGAGGTGCACCACTCCGGTGGTGGTGGCCAGCGACTTTAACATCATTAGGTGGGTCTCTGATAAAAGCTCTCCTAATGTGGATCGGCCCCGAATGTGTCTCTTCAATGACTGCATTGCGGACATGGTGCTCCGTGAAATAGCCCGCATTGGGGCTAGGTTCGCGTGGTCGAATAAACAGGCCGACCCCATACAGAGTGTCTTGGATCGGGTCTTTGTGTCGGCTCAATGTGAAGTGATGTTCCCTTTTTGTTGCCTTAACACGGTCACGCGGATTGGCTCTGACCATACGCCCTTGATTTTCTCATCGGGGGAAGGTTCCCCCACTTAGATCCCGGCGCTTCCGCTTTGAAACATTCCAGCTGGAGCAAGCAGTTTTCTATTAGCTGGTTCGCGACGGCTGGCATCTGGCGGTCTCGGCCCCGCCTCGTGTCTTTTGTGCGGTGGATACATAGCACAACTATGCTAAGTTGGCTCGACACGCCATGAAGGGATGTGCGTGATATTCGCCGCTGACCTACGGGCCCGTAAAGGGGTCCTGCTGGGCCAAATTAAGGTTCTGGATGACCTCGCAGACTTGCCGGGTCTGTCCTTGGACAACTAGATCCGGAGATACTCCCTTGAGACCTCACTCATGGACATCTTCAAGAACGAGGAGCTGTTCTGGCAGCGTCAAGGGGGCCAGAACTGGCTTCTGAAGGGTGATGCGAACACCGCCTACTTTCAGGCCATCGCTAATGGCCGTAGGCGGAAATGTGCCATTCGTTTCCTCTGGGATGGGGATGTTCTCCTGGAAATCCCAGAGGACATCTCATCCCATATATACTCCTTCTATAAGGAGCTGTTCTGAGCTGAGCCGCGTGGAGGCTCCTCCCTTTGTGAGGACTTTTGGCCGCTTGCTGATCAGGTATCCGACGCGGAGAATGCGAAGCTTACTCTCCCTTTCTCCTCGGAGGAGGTCGGTCAGGCGATTGGCTCTATGAAGGCCTGCTCGCCCCCGGGGCTGGATGGTCTCCCGGTAGTTTTCTTCCAGAGATTCTGGGAGATCCTGTGCCCAGTCATCAATCCCATGTTTCATGAGTTCTATGTTGGCACCCTGGACATGGGAAGGATCAACTTTGGCATCATTGCTCTTATCCCCAAAGTAGTTGGGGCTTCGGATATCAGGCAATTCCGTCCCATCACGGTGATTAATGTGTTGGCACGAATCTTCGCAACGGTTTGCGGCACTCATCTGTCCCCTATGGTCAAACGGATTCCCACCCCCTTCAGTTCGCATTCCTGAAGGTTAGGCAGATTAATGATGGGATTCTTGCCCTCCACGATATTTTCGACGAGGTGGCGTCCAAGGGGCTTAAGGGGGTCTTGTCAAATTGGACTCCCAATAGGCGTATGACCGTCTTGAATGGTCCTTTTTGAGGTTCCTCATGCAGTGACGCGGATTTCAAGAGAGGTGGTGTTCCTGGATCATGCATTTGGTTAGATCTGGTAACACGACGGTCAACATCAACAGTGATGTGCGACCCTTTTTCCAGGCTTCCAGGGGGGTAAAGCAAGGGGATCCTATATCCCCCTTGCTATTCAACATCGCTGTCGACGCCCTAGCAGGCATCCTGGATAAGGCCAAGCTAGTCGGCCATATCCAGGGGGTGGTTGGTCACCTCATCTCGGGCGATGGTGTCTCGCAACTCCAATATGCAGACGACACCATGATCATTCTCTCAGGCTCTGACTCGGACATTGCTAACTTTCATAAGAGTGAGGTTGTGGTCCGGGGATTTTCCGAGGCTGAGCAACACAGGATCGCGGACAACCTTAATTGCTAGCTGGCTTCCCTTCCCATTTCGTATTTGGGGATGCCCCTGGCTGAGTCCTGGGTCTTGGTTAGTGGGTATGATCCGCTTGTGGTAGGGGTAACGTCCCGTTCGGAGCCCTGGTGCAGCAGGTTCACGTCTAAGGGCAGCAAGACGATCCTCATTAGCTCTAACCTTGTGAGCCTCCCCATGTATATGATGGGGATGTATATCTTGCCCGAAGATGTGCATAGCGCCTTTGACAAGGAGCTGGCTAGGTTCTTCTGGTAGGCAGGGTATGGTCGACCCAAATACCACATGGTGAAGTGGGCCGATATCTGCCTGCCGAAGGACCGAGGGGGCTTGGGCATCCCTGTGTCTCGCCGCATGAACATCGCCCTCATGCTTTGATGGGGTTGGCGGATCCTGCAGGGAGAGGGGGGTTTGTGGCTTCAACAGATGGAGGCCAAGTACTTGCGGGGTAGACCTCTCTTGGCTTGCTCGCACTCTTCTGGGTCGCACTTTTGAAAATCTATCAAGGGCATCAAGGCCGATATTAGGTTGGGTCTGCGATTGTCGGTGGGTAATGGGTCTGGGACCCAGTTTTGGTTGGACCCCTGGCTTGATGGAGAACTTTTGCGATTGGGGTTTCTGAGGCTCTTTGCTATCTATGACGACCCAACTGTCCTTGTCTCTACGACAGCTTTTGAGGATGGTTGGCATTTTTCGTTCCGCTGCTCCCTCGGTCCAGCTAAGGCCCAGGATTGGGAGGTCTTGAGGGCAGTGGTTCCTCTTCCTACCTCTGGCCAATGACAGTGCTTCTTGGAGTCTTTCTCCCTCGTGAGAATTCTCTGTTAGTTCGGCTTATCTGGCACATTGCCGGCTGCCGGTCCTTCCGTGGTTATCCCCACTTTGGAAAGCACCGTTACCCCTGAAGATCAAGATTTTTTCTATTGTTCTTATTGTTGTTTGTGTGGTGGTGGTGGTCATTGTTGTCGTCGTCCTCGTTGATTTTTTT
>NC_058521.1:280681671-280689171 GCF_904849725.1 Hordeum vulgare subsp. vulgare | reverse complement strand
TTGTTGTTATCGTTGTTGTCACTGTTGCCATTGCTATCGATGTTGTCATTGTTTTTTGGTTACAAATTTCGTCCATAGGCTATTATAGGTGTTGCGCCACCTAATTTTTTGGCCAGGCCCATGTAGTTTCGAAATACTATAATATAGGCTATTTTTAGAGTCTGTATATGTGGGAAAACCGAGTTTAGGGCTGTTTTCAGACCCCTCCTCGAAGGAGGGCGCAGCGGTGGTCGCTCTACTTTGCCCCGGCCTCCTAACGCCTGCGTGAGCGCCCTACTGCCCGAATGCAGGCTAGGGGACGGAGACCTCGAGCTCGGAGGCATCAGGCTAACGCACCGCTTTGGGAGAGTGCGCTGCTGTCGAAGCACGCCTAGGGGCTCCGGCGAGGCCTCCGGCTCATACTCCGAGCGACGCACATCCACGGAGAGGTGCATAGCCGTCGAGAATGCGCCTACGGGCCCCGGAACCCAGGCACGCACTCGAGCCGAATGCTTTCCCCCCGGAAGCATCACGTCTTCGCGAAAGGTGTGCTCGGGGGCTCCGACAGCACGACCAGGCAAAACAGGAAAAGGAGTTATGCTCCGGCAACCCCCCTCCTATACGACAGTCGAGGACTGCCAGCAAATACCTTGTCGGAGGGGAAGTTGCCGGAACAGGATAGTCTCCTGCATGCCGGGGATCCGAGGCCCCAGGAAAGGACACAAGCGCCGCGAGGAGAAGTGTCGCGGCACGAGAGATAAGTGATAAATATTTCAGATGAGATTTCAGAGTAGATAGGTTGTTCCCTTTCTGGAAGGTCCCAAACCTTGTTTGAGAAACCTGCACGTAGATGGAACCTTGTCAGGATTAGTGCGCCTTAGTTCTGTTTCGAACTAGTTCAACAACCTGAACGGCCACAGAGTGCCTTCTCATTGTTTCAAACCTGTTCAACAGACTAAGTGGCTACATAGCACCTTATTTCGCCTCGAGCCGCGCTCGAAGATCTAATGATTGCACTATGTGCGGCAAGGAGCCTTGCTGGTAACGACGCCTCAAGCGAACTGCTAAGGATCCGTTCCTCAAAGCACTAGCGGCAGGACCAGTCGTGCGGGCAAGCTTCCGGGAAATGCAAAAGGTGTATTATTCAAGGAGAAGGATCAGATGCAAGGGAAACAACATTTCATTAATTTGTTTGAAACAAACTCAGACATATTACATGAATGATTTTTGCTACTCTAACCGATTACACTGTCTTTCGGCAAGGGACATGCTCTCCAGACAGAAGTTCAGGAAGACAAAAAGCGGGACGACCCCGACGCAACCCAGGCTGGTTTCGCCTAGACCAGCACTACGCGGAGGAGAACGGGGGTGGAAGACAGGGCGACCCGAGGGGATGAAGAAGCCAGAGCCAGCGATCGCACCTCCTCAAAGACGAGGCGTCGATGCGGGCTCCTAGAGAGTAACCCCATCGGGCGGGGGAGAGGCGTGAGCGGGCCTCAGCGGCAGGGGCGGCAGTCAGTCGGAGCTTGGGGAGTCGTACTCTGACCTGGCCCCCGAGATCCTGACGTGCCAAGAGCGCCACTGCGGTTGCTGTCCTCCTCGTCCCTATCGCTCGAGGAGGGATATTTGGCGCCGCTCGAGCTCTCTTCGCAGCAGCCGAGACGCACACCTGAGCGCCCGTAAAACTTGGCGGATAGCATATTATCCTCCGCTAGCTTGAAGCGGAGGATATGCCCATCCTCGAGGATTCATGCGCGTGCGAAGGCTTTCAGCCCCGCCCGAGCAACATGGAGCGGCGCTTCGGGTACTCCGCGTGCACTTGCATAGCGTCGTGGGAGCAACCATACGCGTGCAACCACAAGACAGGGGGCTTGGAGGCCTCCATGGACCTAGCAAAAGGACGAGGGAGATGCAAATGGCCCCGTAGGACGCCGTACAGCTCCACGACGAACTCTAACGCCGTCCCGTCCGAGTGCCCGCCAAGCACGGGAGAAGATGGAGGTGCTGGAGTAGCACTCCGCCTTACCCGGCCACGGCCTCCGCCGCGACCGCGGCTACTCGCCCCTCCGCCACCACCGACGCTCATGCTGCCCTCCGCAGCTGCACCCCCAGAAGTTGTGGCATGATCCGAGTGGGATCCACATGCCGCCCTGGCGGCCGATGGTGGCCTCCCACGTCCCCTAGCCAATGTTAGGGGCGAGCGCCACCTCGAGCTAGAAAAGTTTCTATAGATGCAACCTAGGGGTGGTGGATGTTCCAGGAGCTGATGGATGAGCAAAACCCCCTCGTAAACTCCCTAATTTATAGGGCGAGGCGCGGGGGGGGGGGGGGAGCTCCCCTCACTCTAGAAACCGCCGCCCCTCTCGCCCAATCACCCATGATCACGGGCGAACAGGCGACCGCCCTACTGCACCAATGCATGTGGGTGCGGGCCGTGCCACGACTACGTCCATTATGGCCACGAACACCACTTGCCTGACCTCTACTGCGCATGCTTCACGCATGGCAGTAACGCGTCGGGAGGTGGGGAGGTACTGTGCGCACACTTCTCCACGTCGCGTGTTTGATGCTCGATGCGGGGAAGGGCCGGCCGCAACGGCTCCAGCGCTACAGAGTATCCTGCTGAGGAAGGCCATGCACTACTTTGGGCCTAGCCGAGCAACATCCCGCACGCGTGCGTGGCCCAGGCGCGGGGGCTCCAGTTGGTGCACTAGAGACTCGGGTCCCTTATGCCACAGACTTGTGCACGGGCATCGGCAACGCCCCTGATGGCAGTGTACCGGGAAGAGCAGTAGAAAGGCAGTCCAAGACCCGCCGAGGCCACGCCCTTCCGTCACTTCGAGGGGCGTGGAGTACAAGGGCTCCAGACGAAAGGCCCCGGCAAATCCTCCTTGCTAGGAAGGTTCCCAAGGCCCCGACAAGTCCGCTTCGCCGGGAAGACTACCCGAAGATTAGCAAGACCCCGGCAAGTTTCCCTTGCCGGGAAGGCTCGCACAGACTGGCGAGGCCCCCCCGGCAAGCCCTCCTTGCCGAGAAAGTGTTCAAGGCCCCCGGCAAGCCCTCCATGTTGGGGAGGTGACCAAGTCACCCGATGGAGGCTCTAGGCCTGCAAGCCCCTGTTCGCTCACCACGTGTCCCCACCAGTTTCTACCACAATCCGACCACTCCAACACATCCCTCGTGTGCCATTACAAGGTCCAGGTGTCGATTCACTTTAGTACGTGTCACAACCATCTTGCGGCAAGTCAGGGGTCAGACAAGGCATTTACTACACCTCACACCACCGACGAAGTAGAGCGGTGAACACCGTTCACCGTGCATCCTGTGAGCACACTGTTGGTGACCCGTTTGCCTATAAAAGGAGGCTCAAAACTCATTCTTAGGGGTTGAACTTTTTGCGGATCAGAGACTCCATAATGACCTACTAAGTTAATCTAGCAAAAGCACCCTACAGTAAGCACACAATACAAACTAAGCACGAATAGGGTTTTACGCGTCGAGCGGCCCGAAGCTGGGTGAAAAGGACCTTGCCGGTGTTGATCGCTAGTTCCTCTCTCGATGCCATACCTCCCTCTCCCCGCCAAACGATCAAGGAACTCCTCGAGTTTCCCATAGGTGTTAGTTTCCCCCGACAGGCGGGAAGGGATCCCACAATGACAAATTTTAAAGGGGGACAGGAGAACATGCGCCCCTGCCCGAAGGTGGTCTTCGCGTGCAAAGTACTTACCCACGCTGCAGGGATGGGCCCGAGGATGACGTTTGCCTACTAGCGGGCGGCGCGGCTTCGTTGCACCAGAAGGAAAACCTTTGGAAGATGCCTTTGGAACCCTCGTACGCTCCCACCTCCTTTGCAGTAAAGGGAAATTTGCCTCGTCCTGCCATCTGCTGCTCGCCTGTCCTTTCGTGGCGTCACCCTTGACTCCTGAGGCCCGGCCTTGCCTCGGAATGTCCGCCGCTTCGGAGGGGTCCTGAGGAGGTCCCCGGCGGGTCCTGATCCTGCTCCTCCTCGCGAGTCTTGGCCTCTCACGAGGGCCTTCCCGGGTGGCCTGGCACCAGTTCATGTTGGGTTGGTGAAGCGAGCCGTCCCGGGGCCGCAGGCAGGCAGGTTTGGGTACCCCCCATTCCCAGAATGCAGAGAGTAGCCCCCGGGCTCAAGGCGCGTTTGGGTTGGCTTCTTGGCGGAGGCTTGAGGGTGGCCCGAAGCATCGCGGGCTCTAAACGGCGAGCTCGGCCTCTTCGCGCATCATGTCCTAACCTGCGTGTGTCAACCGTCTCCGCCCCCTATTCATTCCGCCGCCGACCCTTCCTTCTGTCGATCCAGCCGCTGGTTCTTCCTCTGACCCACGCGCGTCACGTGGTTGCTGCCTTGTTCTCTCCGTCATTCCTCAGAAAGGGGGGAAATGCGGAGGCTCGTGGGTCCAGACCGTCCCGGCGGCGCCCTGGCCCACGCTGGAATGGTCAACGGTGGTGAACCTCGAGGGATTGAAGAAGGTTCAGCTGGTAGTTGCTGCCAACTCAATGAGTGGGGGGCCACCCAGATCTGGTCGGGCTCATGGCCTCGGAGGGAGAGGGCGTCCCCCGTGGTTCCTCTCCATTCCCACGCCCTCATTTCTGGTGTACTGCCGCCATTCTCGGGTTCATCAATGTAGTGCTTTCGCATTACCAGATCCATGCGCTCCACCTTGACACCCGTTCTTTGGTCAACCTCTCTGCCTTCGTGTTCTTGTGCGAGGCTTTTTTTGGCATTACTCCTTCTGTGGCATTGCTCCGCCATATCTTCTCCTTTGAGTTGATCTCCGAGGTGCAGTGCTCCGGGTGCGTGTCCTTGAGAACTATCGATGCAACAACCCCCGGGGTCCTATAGGCTGAGCTCCTCTCGGAAGCGGAAGGGTTCCGTCTGCATTGGGTGCAGGTTGAGGCTGCCGAGGTCGGAACTCTGTTCCAACCTCTGCCGACACCCGCGACACCGAACCAGGGGTGGGAGCGCGAAGAGCTTAGTGACCCCCGGCTCGCGCCGGTATTGATCCGGCTGGAAAAGCTGAGCCATGCTGGTGGTGATGATGGTGCGTGAGTTTATCTGTCGACGGATTGCTCCCCTCCAGCGCCACTCCCGCCCCATGTGGGCCTACACAGGGCCCAGCGACTCGATGAGGACCCAAGTCATCCCCTTTTCCCCTCATGTCTTGCGTGAGCTACATTTCTGGTTGACCGGCAGCAATCCTGGCGAGCTTCCCCCGAACGGCCTGTCGCTGTATAGCTTCAAGCCCCCGGGAGCTCTAGTCGTGGAGATGCCGCTCTTTGATGAATGGGCTCCTTCCTGAGGGGGAAAGGTGTTCCCCTACCCCCATGACCAAGGCGGGCGGTGCGCCGCCGCCCGTCCTCCCGGCTCTAGCTTCGGGTCAAGCCGGGTGTGGTGGTAGTGATTGGTCGACGGTGGAAAGCGCTGCCCCCAGTTCCGAGCCTCGCTCGAGGGCCGCCGAGTTCCCCGCTGGGTCGCCCGTCCCGATTGGAAGAGGAGTTTGCCCGAGGGCGGCCGCCCCCCGGCGCGAGGGCCTCCGGCGAGGAAGAAGTGGATGGCCATTCACGAGTAAGCACTTGTGTTCCCCCTCGTCCTCCCTTTATGTGGCTATTTTCTCAACCCTTGTTCTTGAGGTTTCCCTTCGGCGGCCGGGGAGGCGGATGAGCGCCGCCTGCTCCGGAGGTCGCCAGGCATCCCGAGGCCTCTTCCCTCGCACTCCATGGGCACGTTTTCCCGAGCCTCATGCACATGAACCCCCCGCGGACTTCTTGGGGGGCGGCCTTCGATACTTCGGCGGGATGCCTATCCCCTCGCCTATGGCCCCTCCTGGGGCCATGCCGCGCCTTCCCCTTGGACCCATCCAGCATGGAGATGAGGGGCACCGTGGGGGGCTCAATGCCGAGGAAAGGGCCACACGGAGCCCCCAGCCCCCGAGCATGGACTCGGGCCGGGTGATTCCTTGCGCGTTTCTCCTGCTCGCTGTACGGGAGGCGAGGACCCCTGCTGGCTTTTGGAGCCTGTCTCGGGTTCGCCTACCGCACCTTGGGGCTTGCTCCGCACCGCTACGTACGCGCTTGAACGTCTGGGGCGGGGCTTGCCAGTCATGAAGCCTGCTGGGAAGGTGAGCGTCAGTACCTTGCGTCAGGGTGGCGCCATCTTGAGGTCATCGTGAACCTCGACCGACTGCAGCGAGAGAGCGCTCGCTCAAAGACGGAGGCATCCCTCGCTGTAGCGGTAGAAGCCCACGAGCGCGCTCTCGCTGAGACTCATGAGATTGATTGTCAGCGTAGGGCCTCCGAAGACCCCCACAGGAAGCTTTGCGCCCTCATCGCCCGTCTTGAACAGCAAGCTCCGCCGAGGGCCTCCATGGGGGGGCCACCGGCGGAGTCCTTCCACACCGGTCCTCGGGCATCCACCCACTTGCTGGTGCTTGTAGAGGTGGAGCCGTGCATGGAGGAGGAGCTTGTGGAGACAAGGGAGCGCCAGTTGTCGCTTGCTGAGGAATCACTTGCCTCTCGTGAAGCGAAGCTTCAGGAGGAGTAGACAAGGGGGTGGTGGAGGCTCGACCTTCCCTTCTTCTCGATTACCGTGCGAAGTTGAGGCTCCAGGAGTCCCGATTCCTCAAGCGTCGTGACTGCGTGCAAGATTAACTCATTGCCCTTCGGAGAAGGTTGGATCAGGAAGTGGAAAGCCGACATGCCACGCTGGACGTGCAGGCCACGGCCGAGGGTAAACTGTCTAATATCTGCAAACAGGTGAAAGGCGCGGCTTCCCTGGTTGGAGAGGCTTCCGAAGAGGCAACCCACGCTCGTAGCCTTCAACCTGAGTGCTCCAGGTTGTTCTGGTCCCTCGAGCGGAGGGCTTCACGCGCTCTGAGCGACATCTGTGGAAAAGGCGTCTCCGGTCCCCTCATCCCCGACGACTCCAGGTGCTTGGGCTTTTTCTACTGTGTAGTGGAGTATCTCATGGCGGGCGCCGAGAAGGCCCTTGCGCTTGCGGAGGAGAAGAGCCGCGACCTTTTGGATCAGGCCGCCTCGGACATCTTCAGCCACCTCCTACGCCTCGACCCCGACTTTGACTTTCTTCGGTGCTGGATCCGGTTCGAGAGTAGATCCGAGCCCTGGCCGAATGGGTCGAGGTTCATGTGAAACACCTGGTGACAAGGCTTGTTCTAGAGGGCCGCGGCGTGGGCTCTGATGACGATGTGTCCTTACGATTCACAACCTCGTCCTCCTGATAGGTCCATGTGTTAAGTTTAACAACATCTAGGTCGTGTCTGGTGGGTACCTTTTAACATTTTCCCTGATGACGAGGAATGTGTGACGGTTCCATACTAGTCGCGACTGTTCCCAACCTGTGATGTCGCCATGCTGATGATTTGTCCTGCGAGCGTGGGATCGTTCGTGGTGTATCCTTCCTGCTTTTGCGGCGGTTTGAGGACCCTTTCGGCACTCTGTGTCTCCAGGTCCCAGTCCTGCCCATTTCCTTGTCGCCGTGTGGTG
>NC_058521.1:280654171-280671671 GCF_904849725.1 Hordeum vulgare subsp. vulgare | reverse complement strand
AAAACAACCAAGACGACGATAACGATAACGACGACGACGACAATGATGACGATGATGATGACGACGATGATGACGACGACGACTACAACAACTACAACAACAACAACAACAGCCATAAGTACGACGACGACAATGACGACAACAACGACAATGAAGAGAATAATGAGAAGAACGATAACAACAACAACAATGACAACAACGACATTAACGACAACAGTGACAACAACGACAACAAAAACAACAACAACAACAAGAACAACAAGAACAACAACAACAACAACAACAACAACAATAACGAAGACGACGACGACGACAACAATAACATCAACAACAACATAAACAACAACATAAACAACAACGACAACAACAACGACTACAACAACGACAACAACAACAACAACAACAACAACAACGAACACGACGACGACGACAACAACAAAAACAACAACAACAACAACAACAACAACAACAACAACAACAACAACCACGACGACGACGACGATAGATACGACAACAATGTAACGACCAAACCTCGAAGGATTTGAGTCTCTGTGCTTTACTGTGCTAGTCCCTGGATCGACTCGCTAGCACACACAGTATAGATGAAAACCAGAATAGCAAGTGCATCATTTATAATAACATATGATCCAGAATTTATAAAATATAACAATCTGCATAGCACTTAGCTAGCTTTATACTAATAACCAGCGGAAAAGTAGCAGAATAATAACGATGAGTCCCATCATAGCCCACTGGCGATGTTGAGTGAAGACTCGCGACCCTAACGGTACCTTACTCCTCGTCTGAATATCCTGCAACATGATACATTGCAGCCATATAGGTCAATACTTTGAATGTATTGGCAAGTTACACAAGAAAAGATAATATGACAGACCTACATGTATATGCATAGTATAACAAAAGAAAGACTGATGGTTATTTTGCAGAAAGCTGATTTTATCCTCATAGCTACCTAATAGTCAAGTTTTAATTTGTTTGCTACAATACTTATATATGGTTGCATTGGCATCTCCAACTCCAACCTATTACCATTATTAAGTTTCCCATCAAGTTTTATTAAGTGAGACATCTGTCAAGATCATCCAACAACTGTAATGGCCTAGCTGCTCAAAATTGTCCATAACCGGGGACACGGCTAATCATGATTAGTTTATACACTCTGCAGAGGTTAGTACGCTGTACCCACTGGACCCAACCCGAAGATTGAGACGAAGTCTTTCAGAAGCAGTCAGCTAGTCCCACAGGAGGCCCATCCCACCTATCATAGCTACATCAGCTGGCACATCCGGGTAAGGTTTCCACGACTGATCAACTAAGCCAGAGCCCATAATAGCCAATGGTCGCACAAGGAAGCTACTAGTCACTAAGTCTGTTTGATCTTTTTGAACCTGGGCGGCATTCCACTTACATTCAGAGGGTAGAAACCATGATGTTCTTGAAACCACCCAGCAATACCATATCCGCCCAGAGGTGTATTATATCCTGAATTACTACTCAATTTATTTTGTAGTAATCCTCACATAATCTCAATGAATACAGGAACCAATCCCCGTCTACATAGCATAGCAAAATATATCTAGCACGATCTTTCAATGACGAGGGGATATAGCTCAATAGCATAGCAATAATAATATTCCTATACATGCATATTTTTCATAGGGTGATATAATACTACATGCATACAACAATAATAGGTAAAGGATGATCAACATGTAACTTGCCTTGATTCTGGTTCAGAAGGTCACACTCCTGACAATAGTTTGCGTCGCACTCCGCACAATCTACACGTTGCAACAATCACACCAATCAATCACCACAATCACATAACACCAAATAAAACCATCGGCAATAAAACACTTGTTTAAAACCAAAGCATAAATAACATGACAGTAGGTATAAAATCATCTACATGCTGATACGATGACAACGCAAAAAATATCAAATAACCCGGGTGATCGGTTTGCAAAATATGGCCTCCGATAGATTTAAAATAATTTGTTTTAACAAAAAAATAAATTTTCGTAAAACTGAAAACTACTGGTTCTAACATGTTCTACTCATCAATACGAAATCACAGGAAAAAGAATTTCCTGAATCGGAGTTACGAGTAAAAAGATAAACGCGTTTCAAAATTATACCGAGAATCTGACAGAGTTAAAAACAGATTAAAAACAGATTGAATTTCGTCCTGAAGCTGTTCATCAGGACTTGATGAATCGCTCGTGCGTGCGTTCTCACCACGAACAGCGGGGAAAAACGGAACCGTCTCGGTGTGGCTCCTTCGATGATGCTCCGGTGGCGGTCGAACGGACTCCGGTGACGGCGGCTCCGCGAACTCCGACGAACACGGACGAATTCGGACGTGCGCGGTGTTGCTCCGTGGTGCTCGAGGCTGCTGCACGGTGCGTGCGAGGCGGGGCGAATCGGGAGCAGGGGCTTATGTTCTTGAGGCTTCGGTCCCTGGGACTATATGCCCTCGTTTTCTGCTCGCGAGAAAAAAAGGAGTCCTGGTCGAACAGGTCGAACAGGAGCTCGTTTCCTGGGTGAAACCGGCTCGGGCAAGAGAAAAAAAAACGAAGTGGTGCTCGCGGCGAGCTGCCACCCGGGGCGATGGGAGATACTCACGGGAGCCGTGAGCGCTGGGGGCTTGGGGCGCTCACGTGGCCATGGGGCTGGTGGCCTGGACGATACACAACCTGGGGCTGTTCGTTACTCCCAGGAAGGCTAGCCATCATTACTAGCTACCGAGCTCGCTGGGCTGAGCCTCGGCTTGGCCTCGCAGTTTTATTTTTATTTTTTTACCAAAAGAAAACCAAAAGAATAACTAAATAATTGTTTTTTAACAAATATCAGAAAGAAAATAATATATATATATATATACAAATATATATATATATAAAATACGCATTTAGAAATATATATATACATATAGATATATATATATATTAAAATACTAATATATACGTTTACACTAAAATAGTATAGATATTTTTTTAAAGAAAAAACAGAGAAAAAAGTAATGATATACGTACAAAAAGACATACATATGTATATTAAAAACAAACGCATATAGTAATATATAATTATAAATATATATAGATACGTATCTTAAAATCTAATATAGGTATATATATATAAGTATAAAATAAATATCCTAATAAATACTAAAGGAACCTAGTTCCACCTAACGCAAATTTTAACAAATAATTTTAATGCAATAGGCCACACAAATAGTATTCAAAAACTTAACTAAAAATAATTTCGGGCATTATAAAATTTGCGAAACCAAGACGATAACTCCAAATGACATTTTAAACATCATAAACTTTTTATTTCACACGGGAGAAGTCATATTATCTCCACTCAAATAAATTGGCCAAAGATGCAAAATGAATAAAATTCTCAGAAGAGCAAATAATGCATAAAAATATGAGATGCATATGAATGATCTATTAACATCCGAATTTAGGAAAATTGGGATGTTACAAACAACAACAACAACAA
This sequence comes from Hordeum vulgare subsp. vulgare, assembly GCF_904849725.1. Classification (NCBI taxonomy): domain Eukaryota; kingdom Viridiplantae; phylum Streptophyta; class Magnoliopsida; order Poales; family Poaceae; genus Hordeum; species Hordeum vulgare. The sequence continues at coordinate 280,668,146 of NC_058521.1, read as the reverse complement.
TAACAACAACAAAAACAAAACAACAATAACCATAACAACAACAACAATAACAACAAGGACGACGACAAGAATGACGACAACGACGACAACGATGACAACAACGACAATGGCGAGAACAACGACAACAACGATAACAACAACAATAACAACGACAACAACGACAACCACGAGAACAACATCAACCACAACAACTACAAAAACAACGAAGGCGACGACGACGACAACAACAACCGACAACACCAACAACAACAACAACAAGGACGATGACGACGACGACGACAGTAACAGCAACAACAACAACAACAACAACAACAACAACAACAACAACAACAACAACAACAATAACAACAACAACGAACACGACGACGACAACAACAACAAAAGCAACAACAACAACAACAACAACAACAACAACAACAAAACAACAACAAAAACAACAACAACAACCACAACGACGACAGATACGACAACAACGATAATGAGGACATGTAACATCCCAAAATTATAAATTTTGGAATGTTAATATAATTATTAGATTGATTGTTTGTTTGTTTGCTGAGTGACTGAAACTTGTGTGAAACTTGAAACTTTTCGAAACTTTTGAATGAGAGGGAATAAAATGACTTTTCCCTTCTCCGGTGAATTCAAATTCAATCTTTTAAAAGCAAAGAGAGAAGATGACATGACTTCTTCAACTATAAAGAATTTGAACGGAGGTGTTTGCATTTGAATTTCCTTGCATTTCCATTCGTTTTCTTCGTGCAACAAAATGCCGGGAAATACATTTCCATAGAGGAGGAACATGATCCTCGAACCCACGGGCATTTTGAAAGTTATTTGAACCCTCAAACTTAGAGGATCATTCGAAAATTATTTGCAAAAAGAAATAATGCTTTTAGGGATTTTTGGAAAAATAATTTGTTCTCAAGTTTTTATTTTTGCCGCGGAAAAATGCCCATCATCTATATATTTTTTTTCTGATAATTTTAGTATATAAAAACTCTTTATTCCGAATTGATTTCATTTCCTTTTTAACGTTTTAGTTTCCTAGTTTTGAAAATAGGAAGGAGATCACTTTTATTAGGAAAACTCAAGGTGGCCCATTACGCACTTTCCAAATTTGGCCCAGGAGATCTTCTTCTTCCTCCTCTCTCCCACGTGACAGAGAAACCTTCCATCCATGGAGGAAGGAATCCCCTCCTTCCCGATCTCCCTCCTCCTTCCTTCCGGGCGCCATCCGAGACCGCCTATAAATTCCCACCACCCTCCTCTCTCCATTTTTCCCGAGAAAACCCCATCTCCTCGCCTCTAGCTCGCGCGCCCTCGCCGGAGTTATCACCGAAAAACTTGCCAGGAGTTCCCTCCACCTCGCCGGCCCTCCACCTCTCCTACCTCGCGGCACCCCCTCCTCCACTTCGACGTCCCCTCCTCCACCGCCCCCCTCCCCCTGCATCCCTCCCCACCGCACCTCCCTCCACCTCGTCACCCCCTGCAACATCGCCAGGAAGCCCCTGCAGCCCCTCCACCTCGACCCTACAGCCCCCCCTCTCCAGCTCGCCCCCTCCCCTACTAGGAGCACCCCCCACCCTCGCCCCCCCTTCCCCACTCCCGCCGCCCCCCCACCGGAGCACCCCACCCCCACCACGGCCAGCAGCCGGGCACGGGAGCAGCATCCCAGCGAGGTAACTCCCTCCCCCTCTCTGTTCTTGATTTTTTTTTGTTTTAGCCCTTAGATCTCTAGTGGATGGTTAGATTAGATCTAGGAAATACCCTTTCGGTTTAGTTCAGTAAACCGTGGTTTATTTTCCCACTTAAAGTTTAGCCAACCCTTTTACTAGCCTTAGGACGTTTGCTCCAAACCAAGAAACAAACATCCACCGCAGCCAGTAGCATCTTGCCACGTGTACCCCTCTTTTAGCACTAGTAGCTGTAGTTTTTCTATCAAAAATAGCAAAAACAGAAACTTTCAATTTTGTTTTGGCCACAACGTTTGACCCCGAAGTCCAATGATAGTGATTCCTTTTCCTGTAGCTCAAAAATTTCCTGTAGTTTGTAAAAACATATAAGTTAGATCAGATTTTGTTTAAACCTTGTTTTGCCTATTCCAGGAGTTTAAAAATAGATTTTAATTTGATTCCTTTTAGTACTGATCACTAGTGATCTTATGTATCAGTGGTAAAAATTTCAGAATTGTTTGAGTATTTTAGCTCACTGTTTCTTGTGAAACAATTTCTGTTTCACCTCTTTTAGAATTTCGGCTAATTCATTTCTACTTTTGTTTTAAAATATTTTCTTTATTATTCCAGAAAGATTACTATTGTTTTGCTTATGTTAGTTAACAGTAGTTTTGCAACAAAATTTTATTTTATATTTATTTGTTTTCATTAAATCAATTCTAGCTCCGTAGTAACGTGCAATTGCTTTCACCGTTGTTTCAAATCTCGTTTGGGAATACTTTCAAAAAGTTTTGTGAAAAATATTTTATTTTATCTTAGTTAAACTTATATATTAGTACCTTGCTATTATTTTCTGTTAGACAAAACTATTTAGTGTTTGACGTAGTAGAAGACTCTTTAGTTCTATTTGAAGTTTCTTTCGGATTACTATTCGTTCACTCTTTTGTTTGATTGCTAGAATGATTGCTAGTATGTGTGCTTATGTGGATGATATGTTTGCTATATAGATTTCATCGGAGAGTGACGAGTAGCCTATCAAGTTATTTTCTTGAGAATTTCTTCTTCGTCGACATCACAGACAAGTCATCTTTGATCATGTTATTTTACCTATATTTTCAATGCATGGTAGATCACCTTCTTTGCCCAATTTGCATGATGCCTAGGTACTTGGAAACTTTAGTGTAAGTTGTAGTATTCATGTGGTAGGAACACAACACCCCGATACTTGGCCCCGGGACGACAATGTTATATTTGATATGCTTGATTAGACGGGTTATCGGTTGAGTGTATACCACGAGTGATGCGAGATTGATATAATAATCAAGACAGGACTAAGACAAGATTTTCAAGACCTCGGACGCAATGCAACACTGGGTGAAGGACGGTTGATCGGCTCCCTAGAAAACCGAGTGGATGCCCGGGATGCTGGAGAGGCCATGTCATCCTGCGGAAAGCTTCACCCAGGCTCAAAGAGACGGACGGATATTTTCAAGACCCAAGGCTTACCTGCACAGCCACAAGTCATTATGGGCTCTGGCTTGGTTGGACAACGCGGTGACTCTGGACAGGCGGTGCTAGCAGATGTAGACGAACGGTAGGAATGGTTGGGCACCGACAGGGATTCAGAGAGACCCGTTGAAAGACCATGTTTTGATCATCCGGTCTTCAAACGCCCTGAAGTGCGAGGACATACACGGAGGCGATCAAATCTTGTGGGGAACGTGTGCAAAACTCTGCAGAGTACTTAAACCTAATCGATTAGCCATGTCCATGGTCATGGACAACTTGAGCCAAAGGAACTGAAGTTATCTGGATTTCTCAACACCATTAAATATATTTGATGAGGGAAACTATTGACAACTCGGGTACGAGAACTGGTTGGCGGAACCATCTCGTTAACTACAAACCTTGTAGTAACATTTTGCTTTCAACCCCTCTTGTTGTAGGATAAAACTGGCTTTATGCAAAACTTAGCTCCACCGACCAAATATGCATGTAGAGATAGTTGATTATTATTTTACCCCTCTCTTATGTGACTTGCCGGAATATTCAATATGCTGTCCTACACGGCTGCAATGTCTTATGTTGCAGATATTTTTTCTTCGACGAGTAAGAGTACGATTCAAGGTTACGGTCTACACTCAACTTGCCGTTGGTGTTTATGGGGACTCCACTTCCTTGACTTCTTCCGCTGAAATAATTAAGGTATATATCAGTTTTACGCTATTTACATGTGACTGCACTTTGATATATACATTGATGTACTGTGTGTGCCAGCATACTGATCCAGGGATGGCACAGAAACACAAAGGCTTGACTCGTCTTGAGTCGGGTCGCTAGAGAGATGGTATCAGAGCACATGTTGAGTGTAGGACGTGACCCCTAGAAACTGGAAATCTCTTAGGAAAGGATCTCTCAAAAAAATATTTTCAAGAACATCCTTTTACTTCTCATCTCTTCTGATTTTCATCAAATGTTCTCTCTCACCTCCAATAGTTAGACAATACCCTTACCCCTTCGACCTCATGAAGAATCAACGGAGTTCTACTTCAAAGAAAAGAGGATTTCACCATGCATTTGAAGAGTTGAAGCTGCACCATTGAAGACTCTCAAAGACCCGAAGAACTCAAAGACCCTGAAGTGTTCGAATAATTATATGACCATTAGATGTCCAAACCCCAATTATATACCCACGTTAGATACGATGATTTGTGAGCCGTCATTGGTGTGTGTTTTCCGACGGCCACAACTAAATCCTATTCTCAAAAATGTTGTTTGTATTGTGTGTATCTCCCTCCCTCTCCTACCCGTCTCAACCCAAAAACCTCAACACTACCAGATGGAGTATGAAGCTCGACTTGTAGTCTCTGAACCAATGACCCAACTAGAAGCTGAGATATGGATTCAAAACATGGAGAACCACTTCGGGAGCTACTTGGTCTCACGGAAGCATGAAGTGGAACACGCTCTTCAGTACTTTAGCCAAAGTGCTGCTATCTGGTGGAAAATGCACTATGCCATACAAGGATTTAGTGGAGCAGAAAGTTGGGAAGAATTCAAGAACACTTTGTTAAGATCCCAACTTACTCAGAAGTGATATGATAATCCGAAGGAGAAGACTTGTGCATGCAAGATCTGTGGAGAAATAGGACACACCCAGGAAGAACAAACGGATGGATGCACTCATTGTGAAGAAAATCACCCAGCTGAGGAGTGCCCAAGCAGTCAGGTGACTTGTTTCCTTTGTGAAGGAACCACCCACTACCCAGCTCAGTGTCATATTTACCCCAAGGTGCAACAAGTTGTCAAGCAGCAAAAAGATGCAGTGAAGGAAACCCTCAAGAAGATGATTCTAGAAGAACCTGTGATGATTGAAAATATTGAAGGCCCTGATGGACAAGGTCTGACCAGATTTTTCTCCAATGCATGCTACTCATGTGGAGAAGAAGGACATCATTCACAGGACTGCACGAAGAGAAGCCAAGAGTATCTGAGAAACTTCCCAACGGAAAAAGTGGAGTTTGATCCACTTGAAATAGAAGAACTGGCCAAAACGAAGGAGTCTGGAAAGAAGAAAAAGTACCCTCGGAAGAACCAAATCTCTGCAGACATAAACCTGAGTCATGTCAGATGTTACAAGTGTATGAAATTTGGCCACCACAAATACATGTTCTCAGGAAGGAAGCCGGGAATCCAAGGAGCAAAAGCAGAAGCTAAGAAGCCTCGAGACTTGTCAGAAATCATTTGTTTTTGTTGCAAGGAAGCAGGACATTTTGCTAGCGATTGTCCGCAGAGGAAGAAAGCTAGAATGGAGTAGTTAAGTTTTGACCATGGCAATAAGTGTAATCTGAAGAACTCTTGTTTTTCATAAGATCATGGAGTGAAATTTTTTGTAACAGAAGTCCCTGAGATTGTGATAACATCATGAATTTATGGAATTTATTGTCTCATGATTGTCTATGTTGAAACTGTATGCGTTGTTTCTCTACGAGTAAAGCTCTCTGAACATTATCAGGATATGAGAAAATATGGTCTATGCAGGCATGAGTATAATTCATTTAAGTGTGGTACTAATCGGTAAACCCACAGGATCCACTGAGTAGGAATGTACCATGATTACCAAGGAGACATATACATTCCTCTGAGTACCTATTTACTGACACGTGCAGATGACCACTCTCTACGAGTCATTCCTCAAGGGCCCAGAAACGATCATGACCCTGACCAGTGATCATGATTACCCGAAAATCCTGAAGGACATGATGAAGCACATTCACCTTGAAGGAGATGCACTCTACAAAGGCTACCCATTCATGGAAAATGGAGTGGAACTTTGGTATGTGGAAGTACACCTCCACCATGTGAAAGGAGTTTGTCCAAAGGCTATGGGGCAATACTTTTTCATTTCACGTGTACCACGACCAACCTTCTTTGATGTTGTTCGTGAAGCTGCCATGGAAGCCATACGTCAGATCGGAGAAATCCTTGAAGCAAGACTCCGTCATACCCAGGAATACCTGAGTGACGTACGTGCGGAAATGATGGAGATGAAGCTAATGGCCACCATGATGAAGCAAAAGATGGATGATTTCCAGGAGCACCTTGGAAAGTTCGAGTGGAACTAAAGTACCTCCAAGAGAGGCAGATGAATAAAGTTGGCAGAAATGCTCGACCATACCGAACCATGTGGATGGCAGCATGTGTAATAGAGTACTTTTGAATTGGAGTTTTTGATAAGAAATTAAGGATGTAATAAAGGATTGATTATGAAATGGATATGATTTATGGAAGAAGCTATGATGGATCAACAAACGTTTTCTTAGGAGCATACGAAAACCTGAGAGTTGTGAAGACACGATAGATGTTTCGTTCAGCTTGCAGAACCAATGGATTATCCGAACTTCGTTCGTGGACAAGAGAAATTCTGCAACGTTTGTGAGTATGCCCAAGTGTTAGAATACGAGATTCACTAAGCCTTATACGAGGTAATGATTTCAGTGCGACATGGCTTGGCCACCATGACGACTTACTATTGTCATTCTCTTGCTATTCGGAATGGCGAATCTAAGAGACTTACCCATAGTGAGAGACGACGTCCTTTGAAGCTTTTGTTTGAGCCTTAGAATGGTATCAGAAAAGCCCATGTACATGGCACTTGTTGTCACACGTAGGAAATTTTACGGTGAGAAGGAAACCAAGACCTTTTTCTCTATAGGATAACCCCAAATGATAGACCACCATGAGAACCATTGATATGTTATTTAGAATTGACAACGAGACTGTCAGTTAAAAAAGACCCAGTGACGAAAGAAGCTTATACCAACGGGATAGTATCACCAAAGGATTTAATATGAAGACTGTGCGATGTCATATGCCAGAACCCCGGAGGATCGTTAAAGCATTTTGAGGGACCAGTATCTCTCATTTTAAGTGTGGTAGCATCCCACTTTGCCGGAAGTTGGATTTGTTAGAAGACCCCAAACCCTAACATTTCTTTCTAGCCTCTTCGAATCTCGAGGACGAGATTCATTTTAAGTGTGGTAGTTTGTAACATCCCAAAATTATAAATTTTGGAATGTTAATATAATTATTAGATTGATTGTTTGTTTGTTTGCTGAGTGACTGAAACTTGTGTGAAACTTGAAACTTTTCGAAACTTTTGAATGAGAGGGAATAAAATGACTTTCCCCTTCTCCGGTGAATTCAAATTCAATCTTTTAAAAGCAAAGAGAGAAGATGACATGACTTCTTCAACTATAAAGAATTTGAACGGAGGTGTTTGCATTTGAATTTCCTTGCATTTCCATTCGTTTTCTTCGTGCAACAAAATGTCGGGAAATACATTTCCAGAGAGGAGGAACATGACCCTCGAACCCACAGGCATTTAGAAAGTTATTTGAACCCTCAAACTTAGAGGATCATTTGAAAATTATTGCAAAAAGAAATAATGCTTTTAGGGATTTTTGGAAAAATAATTTTTTTTGAAGTTTTTTATTTTTGCCGCGGAAAAATGCCCATCATCTATATTTTTTTTCTGATAATTTTAGTATATAAAAACTCTTTATTCCGAATTGATTTCATTTCCTTTTTAACGTTTTAGTTTCCTAGTTTTGAAAATAGGAAGAAGATCACTTTTATTAGGAAAACTCAAGGTGGCCCATTACGCACTTTCCAAATTTGGCCCAGGAGATCTTCTTCTTCCTCCTCTCTCCCACGTGACAGAGAAACCTTCCATCCATGGAGGAAGGAATCCCCTCCTTCCCGATCTCCCTCCTCCTTCCTTCCGGGCGCCATCCGAGACCGCCTATAAATTCCCACCACCCTCCTCTCTCCATTTTTCCCGAGAAAACCCCATCTCCTCGCCTCTAGCTCGCGCGCCCTCGCCGGAGTTATCACCGAAAAACTTGCCAGGAGTTCCCTCCACCTCGCCGGCCCTCCACCTCTCCTACCTCGCGGCACCCCCTCCTCCACTTCGACGTCCCCTCCTCCACTGCCCCCTCCCCCTACATCCCTCCCCACCGCACCTCCCTCCACCTCGTCACCCCCTGCACCATCGCAGGAAGCCCCTGCAGCCCCTCCATCTCGCCCCTACAGCCCCCCCCCTCTCCACCTCGCCCCCTCCCCTACCAGGAGCACCCCCCACCCTCGGCCCCCCCTTCCCCACTCCCGCCGCCCCCTCCCCACCGGAGCACCCCACCCCCACCACGGCCAGCAGCCAGGCACGGAAGCAGCATCCCAGCGAGGTAACTCCCTCCCCCTCTCTGTTCTTGTTTTGTTTTTTTTTGTTTTAGCCCTTAGATATCTAGTGGACGGTTAGATTAGATCTAGGAAATACCCTTTCGGTTTAGTTTAGTAAACCGCGGTTTATTTTTCCCACTTAAAATTTAGCCAGCCCTTTTACTAGCCTTAGGACGTTTGCTCCGAACCAAGAAACAAACATCCACCGCAGCGAGTAGCATCTTGCCACGTGTACCCCTCTTTTAGCACCAGTAGTTGCAGTTTTTCTGTCAAAATTAGCAAAAACAGAAACCTTCAATTTTGTTTTGGCGACAACTTTTGATCCCGAAGTCCAATAGTAGTGATTCCTTTTCCTGTAGCTCACAAATTTCCTGTAATTTGAAAAAACATATAATTTTCCTATGTTTGAAATTTTCAAAAATAAGTTAGATCAGATTTAGTTTAAACCTTGTTTTGCCTATTCCAGGAGTTTAAAAATAGCTTTTAATTTGATTCCTTTTGGTACTGATCACTAGTGATCTTATGTATCAGTGGTAAACATTTCAGAATTGTTTGAGTACTTTAGATCACTGTTTCTTGTGAAACAATTTCTGTTTCACCTCTTTTAGAATTTCAGCTAATTCATTTCTACTTTTGTTTTAAAATATTTTCTTTATATTCCAGAAAGATTACTATTGTTTTGTTTATGTTAGTTAACAATACTTTTGCAACAAACTTTTATTTTATATTTATTTGTTTTCATTAAATCAATTCTAGCTCCGTAGTAACGTGCAATTGTTTTCACCGTTGTTGCAAATCTCGTTTGGGAATACTTTCAAAAAGTTTTGTGAAAAATATTTTATTTTATCTTAGTTAAACTTATATATTAGTTCCTTGCTATTATTTTCTGTTAGACAAAACTATTTAGTGTTTGACGTAGTAGAAGACTCTTTAGTTCTATTTGACGTTTCTTTCGGATTTCTATTCGTTCACTCTTTTGTTTGATTGCTAGAATGATTACTAGTATGTGCTTATGTGGATGATATGTTTGTTATATAGATTTCATCGGAGAGTGACGAGTAGCCTATCAAGTTATTTTCTCGAGAAATTCTTCTTCGTCAATATCACAGGCAGGTCATCTTTGATCATGTTATTTTACCTATGTTTTCAATGCATGGTAGATCACCTTCTTTTCCCAATTTGCATGCTGCCTAGGTACTTGGAAACTTTAGTGTAAGTTGTAGTATTCATGTGGTAGGAATACAACACCCCGATACTTGGCCCCGGGACGACAATGTTATATTTGCTATGCTTGAGTAGACGGGTTATCAGTTGAGTGTATACCACGAGTGATGCGAGATTGATATAATAATCAAGACCGGACTAAGACAACATTTTCAAGACCTCGGACGCAATGCAACACTGGGTGAAGGACGGTTGATCGGCTCCCTGGAAAACCCAGTGCATGCCCGGGATGCTGGAGAGGCCATGTCATCCTGCGGAAAGCTTCACCCAGGCTCAAAGAGACGGAGGGATATTTTCAAGACCCAAGGTTACCTGCACAGCCACAAGTCATTATGGGCTCTGGCTTGGTTGGACAACGCGGCGACTCTGGACACGCGGTGCTAGCAGATGTAGACGAACGGTAGGAATGGATGGGCACCGACAGGGATTCAGAGAGACCCGTTGAAAGACCATGTTTTGATCATCCGGTCTTCAAACGCCCTGAAGTGCGAGGACATACACGGAGGCGATCAAATCTTGTGGGGAACGTGTGCAAAACTCTACAGAGTACTCAAACCTAATCGATTAGCCGTGTCCACGGTCATGGACAACTTGAGCCAAAGGAACTGAAGTTATCTGGATTTCTCAACACCATTAAATATATTTGATGAGGGAAACTATTGACAACTCGGGTACGAGAACTGGTTGGCGGAACCATCTGGTTAACAACAAACCTTGTAGTAACATTTTGCTTTCAACCCCTCTTGTTGTAGGATAAAACTGGCTTTATGCAAAACTTAGCTCCACCGACCAAATATGCATGTAGAGATAGTTGATTATTATTTTACCCCTCTCTTATGTGACTTGCCGGCATATTCAATATGCTGACCTACACGGCTGCAACGTCTTATGTTGCAGATATTTTTTCTTCGACGAGTAAGAGTACGATTCAGGGTTACGGTCTACACTCAACTCCACTCTCTTGACTGCTTCCGCTGAAATAATTAAGGTATATATCAGTTTTACTCTATTTACATGTGATTGCCCTTTGATATATACATTTATGTACTGTGTGTGCCAGCATACTGATCCAGGAATGGCACAGAAACACAGAGGCTTGACTCGTCTTGAGTCGGGTCGCTACAGGACAACAACGACAACAACAACAATAACAATAACAATGACAAAAACGGCAACAACACCACCACCAACAACAACGACAAAAAAAAACAATGACAACAACAACAACAAGAACAACTACTACAAAAACAACAATAATAACAGCAACAACAACAACAACAACAACAACAAAAACAAAAAGAACAACAAAAACAACAACAACGACAACAACAAATACAACAACAACAACAAATACAACAACAAATACAACAACAACAACAACAACAACAATGACGACGACAATGCTAACAAGAACAATGAAGATGACGACGAAGACGACGACGACAACAAGAACAACATGAACAACAACAACAACAACAACAACATCATCAACAACGACAAGAACAATGAGGATGATGACGACGACGATGACAACAACGATAATGATGAGAATAACGACAACAACAGCAGCAGCAACAACAACAACAATAACAACAACAACAACAACAACAACAGCAGCAACAACAACAACAACAACAAGAACAACAACAACGACAACAATGACAACAACAACAACAATGACAACAATGACAACAAGAACAACAATGACAACAACAACAACAATGACAACAACAACAACAAGAACAACAAGAACAACAAGAACACCAAGAACAACAACGAAAACAACGACAACAATGACAACAAGAACAACAATGAGAACAAGAACAACAATGACAAAGACAACAACAATAACAACAACAACAACAACCACAACAACGAAAACAAAAATAACAACAAAGAAACAACGAGGACGACGACGACGATCACAACAACAACAACAACTACAAGAAAAACAACAGCAACAACGAAGACGAGGATGAAGAAGACAACAAGAACAACAACAACAACTACTACTACAACAAGAACAATAACAACAACAGTAACAACAACCACAACAACAACAACAACAACCACGACAAAGAAGACGATGGCGACGATGATGACGACGATGATGACGATGATGACGATGACGATGACAACGACGACAACAACAACAGCAACAACAAAAATAACAACAACAACAAGAACAACAACAAGAACAACAACAAGAACGACAACAACAACAACAACAACGACGACGACGACGACTAGGACGACGACGACGATGACGACGACGACAACAACAACAGAAGCAACTGCAACAGCACCAACAACAACAACAACGACGACGACAACGACGAAAACGACAATGACTATGATGACGACGACAACGACGAGACGACAACAACGACAACAACAAGAGCAACAACGACAACAACAACAACAACCACAACAACAACAACAAAGACTAAACTGATGATGACAACGATGATGGTGACGACAACGACGATGACGACGATAACAACAACAACAACAACAACAACAACAACAGCAACAACAACAACGACGACAACAACGATGACGACGACGACGACGGCAACGAGGACAAGGATGACGACGACAACGATGACGACGACAACGATGACGACGACGACGATGACTACGAAGACGACGATGACAACCACAACAACAACCATAGTCACAACAACAACAACAACAACAACAACAACAACAACAACAGCAACAACAACAACAAGAACAAGAACAACAACAACAACAACAACAACAACAACAACAACAATGAGAACAAGAACACCAACAACGACGACGATGACGACGACGACGAAAAGGACGAGAACAACGACAACAACGACAAAAGCGGTTGCAACGACAACAACAACAACAACAGCGACAACGAGAACCATGGCAACAACGATATCAACGACAACCACGGCAACAACGATATCAACGACAACAACAAGAAAAACAAAAACAACAACAAGAACGACAAGAAGAACAACAACAAGAACAACATGAACAGGGAAGATGGCGACGACGACAACAACAACAACAGTAACAACAATAGAAACAACAACAACAACAACAACGACAACGACAACAACAACAGCAATGACACCCACGACGACGATGAGGATGATGATGACGATGAGGATGATTACGACGACGACGACAACAACGACTATAAAACATACAGAAGCAGCAGGTGCAACCAGAACATGAACAACAAAAACAACGACAATGACGACGATGGCGACGACAACGATGATGACTACGATGACGACGACGACAACGATGATAACAACGCCAATGACGAGAACAACGACGACGACAACAACAACAACAACAACAACAACAACAACAACAACGACAACAACAACAACAACAACAACAAGAACAAAGACGACAATGATGACGACGACAACAATGATGACGACGATGACGATGAGGACGACGACGACAACAACGACAACAACAACAACAACAACAAAACAACAACAACAAGGATGACGAGGACGATGACGAGGACGACAAGGACGATAACGATGATGAGGACGAAAACGACGACCACGAAGACGATGACGACAGCCACAACTACAACAATTACAACAACAACAAGAACAACAACAACAACAACAACAACAACAACAACAACAACAACAACAACAATGACGATGACGACGACGACGACAACAACAACAACAACAACCACAACAACAACGACAACAACAAAAACAACAACACCAACCACCACCACAACAACAACAACTATAAACAACAACAACAACAACAACAACAACAACAACAACATCAACAACAAACACAACAACAACAACAACAACAACAATGAGGACGATGACGACGACAACGACGAGAACAAGAACGATGACGACGACCACCATCACCACAAAGACGACGACAACAACCACAACAGCAACAACAACTACAACAACAACAACAACAACCATAACTAACCACAACAACAACAACAACAATAACAACAACAACAACAACAACAACAACAACAACAACTGCGACGACGACGACAACAATGATGACAACGACGACAACAACGACAACGACGAGAACAACAACTACGACAACAACAACAACAACAACAACGACGACAACAAGAACGACGACGACCACATCGACAACAACAACAACAGCGACAACAACGACAACGACAAAAAGGATGACGACAACGGCGACAAGAGCGACAACAACGACAATGACGAGAACAACGACAACAGCAACCACCACAAGAGAACAGAGACAATAAGAACCACAACAACAACCACAACGAGAACTGATACAACAACGACAACAGACACAACAAT
>NC_058521.1:280619171-280649171 GCF_904849725.1 Hordeum vulgare subsp. vulgare | reverse complement strand
TTCAAGACATTTGGAGAACTTCTATTTTCGGGGTACTTTTCTACGGGACGCTAAAACAGAAAACAGGGAAAACTAAACTAAATCTATCATTTTTCTTCTAAGCAACCTAAAGTGAAATCTTGGAACAGAGGTTTGTGACTCCTCGATTCATCCATCTCATGGTCATCGAAGGAAATCCGTCAATGGGGTTGATCAAATCCCCTCGACAAAACTTTTCGAATCGCAAAAGAGAACGGAGAATTTCTGAATAGTCACTAGGTCACCTCAATGGGGATATGTATCTCCCCAACAAGCACATCATACTTCATCTTGACATCAGGAATTGGGCATTCAAAGCTCCCGATAAGAATCGACGAGGTTTTTTCGATAGCATTGATGCAATGTACTCGATATTGTTTCTTCGAAAAGTGCACCGTATGCTCATTACCGTTGACATGGAAAGTGACATTGCCTTTGTTGCAATCTATAACAGCCCCTCCAGTGTTTAAAAAGGGTCTTCCGAGGATGACACCCATGGCATCGTCCTCGGGAATATCCAAGATAACAAAGTCTGTTAAGATAGTGGTGTTAGAAACCACAACAGGCACATCCTCGCAAATGCCGATAGGGGAAGCAGTTGATTTGGCTGCCATTTGCACAGAAAATTTTTAGTGGGTGTCAACTTATCCAGTTCAAGTCTACGTAAAGAGAGAGAGGCATAACACTAACACCGGCTCCAAGGTCGCATAACGCGGTTCTAACGTAGTTAGCTTTAATGGAGCAACGTATAGTGGGCACACCGGGATCACCTAGTTTCTTAGGAGTTCCACCCTTGAAGGTATAATTAGCAAGCATGGTGGAAATCTCAACCTCAGGTATCCTCCTCTTATTAGTCACAATATCTTTCATGTACTTAGCATACGGAGACATCTTGAGCATATCCGTCAAACGCATTTGAAGAAAGACAGGTCTGATCATTTCAACGAAGCACCCAAAATCCTCATCATCCGTTTTCTTGGATGGTTTAGGAGGAAAGGGCATGGGTGTCACGCCCAAGATGCGACCTTATCCTCAATTTGGCACGAAGGCCTCGTCAGGGATAGAAGCGCATCTCGTCGTGTCGTAAGAATGGATATCGTTACAAGTACATGTACTAAAAAAGAAGAGATATATAAATAGAGTTGGCTTACACTCGCCACAAACAACATCACAGTCACAGCAGTACAGTACATAATCATCATGAAGAAGAGCAGGGTCCGACTATATAGGAAAACAAACGAGAAAAATAAGAACGACGTCCATCCTTGCTATCCCAGGCTGCCGGCCTAGAACCCATCCTAGATCGATGAAGAAGAAGAAGAAGAAGCAACTCCAAATGAACAATCAACGCGCTCGCGTCAAGTAACATTTCCATGGACCTGCAACTGGTGTTGTAGTAATCTGTGAGCCACAGGGGACTCAGCAATCTCATTTCCAAAGGTATCAAGACTAGCAAAGCTTAATGGGTAAGGTATGGTTAAGTGGTGAGGTTGCAGCAGCGGCTAAGCATTTATTTGGTGGCTAAACTTACGAGTACAAGAAGTAAGAGGGGGAAGATCTACGCATAACGGACGCGGCTACTGATGATCAAATGAATGATCCTGAACACCTACCTACGTCGAACATAACCCCACCGTGTCCTCGATCGGAGAAGGAATACACGAAAGAGACAGTCACGGTTACGCACACAGTTGGCATATTTTAATTAATTAACTTGAGGTTATCTTGAACCAGTGTTAAACAAAGCTTCCACGTTGCCACATAACCGCGGTCACGGCTTTCCAAAGAGATTTAACCCTGCAGGGGTGCTCCAACTAGTCCATATCAAATTACCACAAGCCGCATAGAAATCCTCAATCATGAAGCTCGCGATCTCGTCAGATTCCCTAGTGTAAAACCTCAACTCTGAGATTACCCAAAGCATCACCGGAATCCCGATGCACAACATATTCCGTCAAAGGTAAAACTAACCCAGCAAGGCCGTCCGACGTGTCGACGATCCCGATAGGAGTTGCGTACCTCGTTCTCAGGACATGGCGGATGAGCTAGACGTCGGGATGGCTAAACCTCTGGGTGACCAGAGGGGCGCCGGACATTGCTCAGGTGGGACCAGCACTCATGAGGAGCACTGGCCTGCGGGTTGATTAAATTAGTCCGCGGGTGCCGGCGGGTCCCATGCATTATTATTAGGTTATTAGGAAAATGTAGTACCAAAGTTGGGCCTTGCCAGACCAGCTTTAATCAAAAACGAATTATCAAGGGGGTCCCCATAACAACCCCGATCGTGTTAGGAGCGCTCATTTATGAAACATAACACCGGTAGCCGAAACTAAGGGGGCAAAGGTGGAACAAAACACCAGGCTAGAAAGGCCGATCCTTCCACCTTTTACCAAGTATATAGGTGCATTAAATTAAATAGCATTTAAATATGGTGATATAACAAGGAACCCATGCTTTCACATGGAAGAAAAACACCTGCAACTAGCAACGCTACACAGGGTTAAGCAAGCAGTAACATAGCCAATCAGTGGTTTGCTAGGTTGAATAGGTTGAGGGTTTCATGGCATTGTTGAGAGGCTGATATTTAATAGGTGGTAGGCAACGAGACATAATCGATAGAAGCGATAAAACTAGCATGGCAATGATAGTAATGGTATCTGGGGAAATGGTCATCTTGCCAGAAATAGCGCTTGGAAGAAGAATGCCTCCGTGAAGCAGACGAACTGACGTAGTCGAACGGGTCCTCACGATCCGGCACGCGTGCGGAGCTCTATCGAGACGGGAAAACCGGAAACAAACATCAACACAAATATACCACACGATGCACACATGCTGCACAACCTACTATGATGCATGATCAGTTCAACATGCAAGGGATGGCATGGTAATTCACCTTATGAAACACTACACATTCCATGATTAATTATTTAATTCACTCCCGATTATTTACACGACAATATTAAATTGTTGTTATCATGGCAAGGGGTGAAGGGGTGATCCTACATGGCATCCTAGACGGTTTAACTCGCGTAACATAGAACGGAGCTACGGCACAAGAACATGCAACACAAGATTATATGCCATGAATGTGACATGCATGCAAGTTCACAACACCAGGGACAAGAAGAAAAAGAAGCATGTGTCGCCACGGCGAACGAAAGGGAACCAGGGCGGCAAAACGGAAACGATGCCATGACAACGTTCGGGTCCCGAACACTCGAAGAGGTATCGGTGCCAATGAATTGTGAGCGTGTGCGTGTCATGCCAAAGAATGATGGGGTGTTCCCGGTTATCGGGTTCCCATGTGCCGGGCACACGACAAAAGGGAAACAACATGCAGCTAACATGGCATCTACGAAACGGACAACATCACATCTCATACAAACATGCATGTCTAGGTTAAAGATGAAATCATAAGAGGAAACAAACATAGGCCGAATTGCAATATAGTGTGGCGGCCGAGGGAACTAAGTGTGTGTGAGTGCAAAAAGAGAAAAAGAAAGCATGTCAAAATGTGAGCTACATGGGACTTGAACCCAGGATCCCTTGGGTGGAGTATAAATGCACTATCCAGCTCGGCTACACACTGATTGTGATATAATGCAGTGTTTTAGTCTAGAAGAATATGCCATGGTGCAGGTCAACAGAACAAGCATAAAAAATAAATGGGCATAGCTGGGATTCGAACCCTAGATCCCATGGGTGGATTATGCCTGTGCTACCAGCAGACAAATGAGCCATCTGCTAGCATACTTAGACTAGAAAGTAAATAAACATAGACTAAACTATTCCGCTGGAGAGGGAAAAAATGCATGAAAAAGTATGTATCGTTGGGGAATCGAACCCAACATCTCGCAGGCACAGAACTGCTGCAACAACCAACTAAGCTAGAATCTAATTGTTGACTAACTAGTGCCGAAAAAAACAAACTACACTTGCCAGGATGTATCTACCAAATAAACAGGATTCAGTTATGGGAAGTGCTCACAGCGGGGAACAGGGAGGCCATGGCGGGCTAGGCAGGCTAGGTCGCCGGCTGATGCAGGTTCAGCCGAGGTCGCGGCGTGCTTCGACACAGGAGGCGCGACAAGTCAACGCGAACGGCTCCATGCTCGCGTCAAGCAGAGGGGGGGGGGCTGGCTTTACTCGTCTCCCTGACGTACAGAGACGCCAGGAGAGATGCACCAGGATGGGCGACGGGGCGGCATGGATGGGGCAGGGAGGCGAGCTTGAGTCAGATCCGGAGGGTCTTGGCATCGTGGATCCATTCCCGATGAAGGCGGCCGCTGGCGTTGCGAGAACGTCCGAGGGCAAGCTCCTTGGGGCGGCGGCCATGAAGGTCTGCAGATAAGAATTTAGGAGAGAGATGAGGCACAGAGAGAGAACCAGAGAGAGGAATAGAAGGTAGAGAGCAGGGAGACGGAGAAGGAAGGGACCTGGATCCGGCCTGGGAGCTCCGGCTACTGGCAGCTGCCAGAACGACGGCGGTCATGGAGGGTGCGGGCACGAGGTAGTTGCCTCGATCCAATCTGGATCTAGCGCTGTGGGAGGCAAGGCCGAGGCGCTAGGAGGCCCATGGGTCGTTGGATTAGGGATCCGGCTGCTCAGATCAGCGTTGGGGAGATGGTGGCTACGGTTGGTCAAGCACACACTGCCAGGAGGATTGGATCAGGGATGATTTCGAGGTAGGCGAGGCTAGCGGCGGCAGGTTGGGACAAGCCTCCTAGTTTTTAGGGTTAGGCTAGATTTAGGTCTAGGTGGTCTATAAATAGGAAAAATGGGTTAGGTTCGGACCCTCCGATCAAAGTCGGACGATCGAGGTTAAATAGGTTAAGAGAGTCCAATAAACAAACCAATGATGATTTGTAGTAAAACGGGGTTGATCCGGATCCAACAGTCACGACCGCCCGGTTCGGGTCCCGGGAGGTTTTCGGGCTAGGTTGCGCGCAGGTGGGTGCACTGTGCAGAGTGGCTAGGCGGAGATGAGAGGGAAAACGGGCAGCATGGCAACGAGTTATAACACACCGAAAGACGTCCAACGGTAGACCGAATACGATGCCGCTACGATCGACCATTCGGGTACCAGACGGACTCCGATCGCGACGAAATTCGACAGGAGGCCTGGCTATATTAAAATAAGACCACACGTCAAATCTCAACCCGACCAGAGAAAGTTTAACGCACACTTTTAAAACAGGGTTAAGACGGTGCCGCGGGCGCGTGCGTGTGCGGTTAGGCTCGGAACGAACAATTACGATAACCGGCAACTAACAACAGATGCAACGTTTGAAAATTGGCGGCAACGGAGATGCCGATGCAATGCAGATGATGCGCATGATGCGATGAAGATGTGACAAAAGAAAATAGGCACACGACGAAAACGGAAAGAAAAGGGGAATCTTCTGGAACGTCGGCATCGGGGTATCACAATGGGTTTTTGAACCCACGGTTCCCTTTCTTTACCATGCTTCCTAGCAGTGAAGTCATTCTTATCGTATCTCTTAGTCTTAGGTTGTGGGTTATCAAGATCAACACTAGGTTCAATCTCCAAATCCTTTTCATTGTTAGGTTGAGCATCAACATGAACATCATTATTGATATTATCATTAGGTTCATGTTCATCACCAGATTGTGTTTCAGCATCAGAGACAGAGGCATCGTTTGGACTCTCAGGGGTAGCAGGGTTGCTATCGTGTAGGTCCCTATCATCTTCCTTCTTCTTTCTAGGATGACTAGGTGCATCAGTGCTAACTCCTTGAGAATCTTGACCATTCTCTTCGGATGACCCTCAGGATACAAAGGTTCCTGGGTCATTCTACCGCCTCTAGTGACGACTCTAATGGAATTGTCATTCAACTCATTGAGCAAGTCATTCTGAGCTTTAAGTACTTGTTCTACCTGAGTAGTAACCATAGAGGCATGTTTACTCAGAAGCTTAAGATCATTGACATTTCTGTCCACACAAGCACTTAAATGACTAAGCATACGAGCATTCTTTTCCAATTGTCTGCTAACATAATCATTGAAACCTTGTTGTTTGGCAACAAAGTTATCAAATTGATCCGTGCATAAGCTAGCAGGTTTATCAAAAGAAATATCACTCTCATCAAACCTACGCAGAGAATTTAGTTCTACTACCTGTATCAGGTTATCGAGACCATGGATCTCCTTGATAGGTGGTATATTTTTGACATCTTTAGATTTAATGCCTTTCTCTCGCGTAGTTTTCTTGTCTTTTTGCATATCTTCAGGACTGAGGAAAAGAATACCTCTTTTCTTCGGAGTTGGCTTAGGAGGTAGTTCGGGGATAGTCCAAGCATTCTCATTGCACAAGATGTTATTCAACAGAATCTCAGCTTGTTCTATGGTTTGTTCCTTAAAAACACTACCGGCCCAACTATCTAGGTGGTCTTTAGAAGCATCGGTAAGTCCATTATAGAAGATATCAAGTATTTCATTCTTCTCAAGAGGGTGATGAGGCAAAGCATTCACTAGGTGGAGGAGCCTCCCCCAAGCTTGTGGGAGACTCTCTTCTTCAGCTTGAGCAAAGTTGTATATTTCCTGCAATGTGGCTTGCTTCCTATGGGCAGGGAAATATTTTTCAGAGAAGTAGTAGACAATATCCTGGGGGCTACGCACACAACCAGGAGCAAGAGAAGTGAACCAGGTCTTAGCATCATCCTTTAGCGAGAAAGGAAACTACTTGAGGATATAGTAGTGGCGGATCTTTTCCTCACTAGTGAATAGGGTGGCTATATCGTGCAATTCGGTAAGATGGGCTACAACAGTTTCAGACGCATAACCATGAAAAGGATCAGATTCGACCAAAGTGATTAACTCATGGTCGACAGAGAATTCGTAAGTCTTATCGGTCACAAAGATAGGCGAAGTGGCAAACTTCGCGTCGTATTTCATCCTAGCATTCAGAGAATTTTCTTTCCACTTGTGCAGAGGTTTCTCAACATCATAGCTATCCTTACATGCAAGAAAGTCCTCAGCTATCTCTCCCTCCATAACATAGCACATATTATGCAATTCAGGCATATTAGCAGGTTCTACTTCAATAGTATCAGCAGTTTCAGAAGTATCATCACATCTAGCAGCAACTCTAGCAATTTATGCATCAAGGGCACCTAGTGGCAAAGCAGTATCAGGCATGGCATCATCAGGCATAGTATCAAGCATAGCATCATGGGCAGCAGAAGTAGCGTCATCAAGCACAGGCGACATATCAAGATTTCTAGTAGGAGGCGAAGTCACAAACTTACTCATAACTGAAGGTGAATCAAGTGCAGAGCTAGATGGCAGTTCCTTACCTCTATCAAGATTTCTAGCAGGAGGCGAAGTCGCAAACTTACTCAAAACTGAAGGTGAATCAAGTGGAGAGCTAGATGGCAGTTCCTTACCTCTCCTTGTAGTGGAAGGCAAGATTTTAGTTCTTGGATATTTCAGATTCCTCATAGTGATCAGCAGACGTCAATCCCAAATGACTTAGAGAATATAGTTGTGCCTCCCCGGCAACGGCACAAGAAAAAGACTTTGATGACCCACAAACGTATGGGATCGCAACAGTTTTCAAGCGTAGACTATTCGACCCAAATTTGTTGGTTCGCCAAGGGAAGCGGAAGAATATTCTCAAGTATTAGCAGCTGAGTTTATCAGATTTAACCACACCTGAAAGATTATTTTCTGCAAGCAAATTATCAGTAGCAAAGTAGTATGATAACAACGGTGCTAGAAACGATGTGTTGACAAGGCAGACTATTCCTAACTGTTGTATCAATGGCGCCAGTAAGTTGTCCGTGGACAGGAAATATTTTTCCCTGACAATGGTGTCGGAAAAGGATATTGCAACAAGTAACAGCGAAGTAGCAAGGAACAGCAGTAGCAGCAGCAGCGGACTAGCAGCAGTAGCAACAGTAGTAGCAAAGTGACAGCAGTAGCAGCAAAGTGGCCCAATCCCTTTTGTAGCAAGGGACAAGCCTAGAGAAAGTAATGTAGCGAGGACCAGTAGTAAAAGACTCGTAGGCAGTAGATCGGTGATGGATGAGTATGACGGATGTGATTCATCATGTAACAGCTATAACACGGAGAGATAAGTAACTAGCTCCCGTTCGTCAATCTAATGTAGGCATGTATTACGATGTAGTCATACGTGCTTAGGGAAAAGAACTTGCATGACATCTATTGTCCATCCCTCCCGTGGCAGCGGGGTCCTAATGGAAACTACGGGATATTAAGGTTCTCCTTTTAATAAAGAACCGGACCAACGCATTAACACTTGGTGAATACATGAACTCCTCATACTATGGTCATCCTGGGAGTCATTCCGGTTATTGTCACTCCGGGGTTGTCGGGTCATAACACATAGTAGGTGACTACAACTTGCAAGATAGGATCTAAAACACACATATATTAGCGACAACATAATAGGTTCAGATCTGAAATCATGGCACTCGGCCCTAGTGACAAGCATTAAGCATAGCCAAGTAGTAGCAACATCAATCTAGAACATAGTGGATACTAGGGATCAATCCCCATTAAAACTAACTCGATTACATGATAGATCTAATCCAACTCATCACCGTCCAGCAAGCCTACGATGAGATTACTCACGAACGATGAAGAGCGTCATGGAATTATCGATGGAGGAAGGTTGATGATGACGATGGGGATGATTTCCCCTCTCCGGAGCCCGTAACGGACTCCAAATCTGCCCTCCAGATGAAGAACAGGATGTGGCGGCCCCTCCGTATCGCAAAACGCGATGAAACATTCTCTCTGATTTTTTTCCAGGCGAGACGGAAGATATAGAGCTGAGTTTCGGGGCGGTGGACCCTCCGGTGGATCTTTGCGCAGGTATTTTTCTTTTATTCCAGAAAAAATCTCCGTAAATTTTCAGGACATTCTGAGAACTTTTATTTCTGCACCAAAACAAGACCATGGCAATTCTGCTGAAAACAGCGTCAGTCCGGGTTAGTTCCATTCAAATCATGCAAATTAGAGTACAAAACAAGGGAAAAAGAGTTAGGAAAAGTAGATACGACGAAGACGTATCACGCCCCACTTTGCCCCTCATCTCCATGCTGAAGGGGTCAAAGGGGAAGGCGCGACATGGCCCTAGGAGGGGCCACAGGCGATGGGATAGGCATCCCACCGAAGTATCGGAGGCCGCCACCGAAGAAGACCGCGGGGGGTCACGTGCAAGAGGCTCAAGAGACCGAGCCCCCGTGGAGTGCGAGAGAAGAGGCCTCGGGATGCCCGGCGACCTCCGGAGCAGGCAGCGCTGATCCACCTCCCCGGTCGCCGAAGGGAAACCTGAAGAACAAGGGTTCACAAGATAGGCGCATAAACGGAGGACGAGGGGGAACAGAGGTGCTTACTCGTCAATGTCCATCAACTTCTTCCTCGTCGGAGGCCTCGCGCCGGGGGGCGACCGCCCTTGCGCAACCTCCTCTTCCAGCCGACAGGGGCGACCCAGCGAGGCTCGGAAGTGGGGGAAGCGCTTTCCACCGTCGACTGATCACCACCACCAACCCCGGCTTGACGCGAAGCTAGAGCCGGGAGGACGGGCGGCGGCGGCCGCCCACCCTGGTCATGAGGGTAACCGCACAACCAGGGTCTTCAGGGTGGTGGGGGAACCCCAGGGGGCGCGGCCTCCGGGTAACTCCTTTCCACCTCAGGAAGGAGCACCCATTCATTAAAGAGCGGCATCTCCACGGCAAGAGCTCCCGGGGGCTTGAAGCTTTACAACGGCAAGCCGTTCGGGGGAAGCTCGTCAGGATTCCCACCGGTTAGCCGGCGAAGTAGCTCACGCAAGACATGAGGGAAAAGGGGACCAATTGGGTCCTCATCGAGTCGTTGGGCCGTGTGTAGGCCCACATGGGGCGGGAGTGGCGTTGGAGGGGAGAAATCCATTGACAGATAAACTCGCGCACCACCATCGCCATCGTCACCCCCGCACGCCTCAGCTCTTCCAGCCGGATCAAGACCGGCGCGAGCGAGAGGTCACTAAGTTCTTTGCACTCCCACCCCCGGTTCGATGTCACGGGGGTCGGCGGAGGTTAGACCAGAGCTCCAGCCTAGGCAGCCTAAACCTGCACCCACTGCCGCCGGAACCCTTCCGCTTCGGGGAGGAGCTCAGCGTATAGGACCCCAGGGGCTGTTGCATCGACAGTTCTCAAGGACGTGCACCCGGAGCACTGCACCTCGGAGATCAACTGAAGGGAAAAGAAATGGCGGAGCAATGCAACGGAAGGAGTAATGCCAACAAAAGCCTCGCACAAGAACTCGAAGGCAGAGAGGAGGACCAAAGAACGGGGGTCAAGGTGGAGCGCATGAATGTGGTAATGCGAAATCACTGCATTGATGAAGCCAGAGAATGACAGCAGTACACCAGAAATGAGGGCGTGGAAATGGAAAGGAACCTCGAGGGACACCCTCTCCCGCCGAGGCCAAGAGCCTGGCCAGATCTGTGTGCCCCTTACTCATTGAGTCGGCAGCAACTACTAGCTAAACCTTCTTCAACCCCTCGAGGTTCACGACCGTTAACCGTTCCAACGCGGGCCAAGGCGCCGCTGGGACGGTCGGGCCCCACGAGCCTCCACATTTCCCCCCTTTCTGAGGCATGACAGAGAGAACAAGGGAACAACGACAGGAGACGTGTGGGTCAGAAGAAGAACCAGCAGTTCGATCGACAGAAGGAAGTGCCGGCGACAGAATGGAGAGGGGGCGGAGATGATCGGCAGACGCAGGTGAGGAGATGATGTGCAGAGAGGACGAGCTCGCCGTTTTAAAGGCCCGGTCCACAGGTGTTTAGGGCCCACGACACTTCGGGCCACCCTCAAGGCTCCGCCAAGAAGCCAACCCAGGGGCGTCATAAGTCTCCAACGTATCTATAATTTTTGATGGTTTCATGCTATTATCTTGTCAAACTTTGGATGTTTTGCATGCCTTTTATATATTTTTTGGGACTAACTTATTAACTCAGTGCCAAGTGCCAGTTCCTGTTTTTTCCATGTTTCTGACCCCTTTCAGAGGAGGATTTTGAACGGAGTCCAAATGGAGTGAAACTGCCAAAAAGATTTTTTCCCGGAGCAGAAAAACATCACAGAGCCGAAGAATCACGGCAGGGGGCCACCAGGGACCCCAAAAGCCCTCATGGCGCGGCAAGGGGGGCACGGCCCCCTGGCTTGTGGGATACCTGAGGCCCCTTTGCCCTAGGTTTTCCGCCAATATATCCCCAAAAACTCCACAAAAAATCAGGAGATCATCGAAAGTACGTTTCCACCGCCGCAAGCTTCTGTCTTCGCAAGATTCCACCTTGGGCACGTTCTGGTGCCCTGCCGGAGGGGTGGTTCGGATACGGAGGGCTTCTTCATCAACACCATGACCTCTCCACTGATGCGTGAGTAGTTCACCATAGACCTACGGGTCCATAGCTAGTAGCTAGATGGCTTCTTCTCTCTCTTGGATCTTCAATACAAAGTTCTCCATGATCTTCATGGAGATCTATCCAATGTAATCTTCTTTTGCGGTGTGTTTGTCGAGATTCGACGAATTGTGGATTTATGATCAGATTATCTATGAATCTTATTTGTGTTTCTTCTGATCTCTCTTATGCAAGATTTCATATCCTCGTAATTCTCTTCGAGTTGTGGGTTTTGTTTCGCCAACTAGATCTATGATTCTTGCAATGGGAGAAGTGGTTGGTTTTGGGTTCATACCGTGCGGTGACATCACACAGTGACAGAAGAGGTAGCGAGGCACGCATCGTGTTGTTGCTATGAAGGGTAAAAAGATGGGGTTTTCATCATTGGTTTGAGATTATCCCTCTACATCATCTCATCTTGCTTAAGGCATTACTATGTTCGTCATGAACTCAATACACTAGATGCATGCTAGATAGCGGTCGATGTGTGGAGTAATAGTAGTAGATGCAGAAAGTATCGGTCTACTTGTCTCGGACGTGATGCCTATATGTATGATCATTGCCTTAGATATCTTCATGACTTTGCGCGGTTCTATCAATTGCTCGACAGTAATTTGTTCACCCACCGTGATATTTGCAATTTTGAGTGAAGCCTCTAGTGAACACTATGGCCCCCGGGTCTACACAACTTCTTACTTTGTTGGACTTTCCGCCTTCAGATCTCACTTTGCAAACAATCTTGAAGGGATTGACAACCCCTTTGTAGCGTTGGGTGCAAGCTCTTTTGTGTTTGCGCAGGTACTCTGGACTTGACGATATTCTCCTACTGGATTGATACCTTGGTTCTCAAACTGAGGGAAATACTTACTGCTCCTGTGCTGCATCACCCTTTCCTCTTCAAGGGAAAAACCAACGCAAGCAAGTCTTCGTCAACGCGTCAATTTCTTGCGTTGTTCTTCGAGAAGTAGCAAGAAGTATTTCTGGCGCCGTTGCCGGGGAGGATCAAGTCAAGAACTCATCCAAGTAATTGTCGCAAACTCATCTCTTGCATTTACTTTTTTCACCAGTTGCCTCTCGTTTTCCTCTCCCCCAATTCACCAATTTGCCTTTTTCGTTTGCCTTTTCGTTCGCCCTTTTCTCTCGCTTGCTTTCTTTTCCCTTGTGTGCCATGTGCCTTCAATATTCTTGCATCTTCGCTTGCTATAAATCTAGTGATATGTATCCTCATCCACTTGCTAATCTCTTTAAGAGATCCAATTATGTTGATCCAATTGCTAGTGAGTTGAGTGCACTTGACTATCTTTATGGAGTTTTGCTTGAGATGCGTGAATCTAAAAATTGTGAGGAAGAAATTTATGAAGTGATTCACGAGGGCTCCTTGGATGAAAAGCATGATTGCAATGGTTTCACTATAAATTCTATTAGTGAAAATCATGCTAAAAATATGCAAAACCCTAAGCTTGGGGATGCTAGTTTTATTATGTCCACTACTTGTTGCAATGATCATGAGTGGGGCGATGATTTTCTTATGATCTTGAAAATTTGTTTAAGCCTCATGATGAATATGATATTTGAAATATTATTTAAAGTGGGTTTGGAGAAGTCATGACTTTAGTTGATGATAATCCCACTATTTTTTAAGAGCGTCAACTTTGCATGCATGTGGATCACGAAAAGAATATCCTATGTGATATTTACATTTTTGAATTTGATTATGATCCCACATGTAATTTCTATGAGAGAGGAAAATATTGTGGTAGAAACTTTCATTTTACCAAATTACTTCTCGTTATGTTGAGATTGCTATTGTCTCTTTCTTCTTCCTTGCACTTGGTAACTATTGGTTGTCTTGCCAATTTGTTTTCCTATGAAATGCATATGCATAGGAAGGATGTTATACTTAGATGTGATTTTCACATGCTTTATGATGCTCTCGTCGTGCTTCAATTCTTGTCTTTTGTGTGAGCATCATTGAATTATCAATGCCTAGCTAAGGTCGTTAAACAATAGCGCTTGTTGGGAGGCAACCCAATGAATTTATCTTTTTCTTTCTATTTTGTTGCATCCACGCCATCATAATTCTGTTATGATTGCGTCTTTCATGTTTCTTTTTGTGTTTGAGCCAAGCAAAACCTTTATGACTAGTCTTGGTAATGGTTGTTTGATCCTGCTGGAAAAAGACAGAAACTTCTCACTCACGAGATGATTTTTCATTTTTATTCACAAAGAGCTTTTGAGTTTATTCTTTTTGCATCTGGTTTATATGCCTTTTTCCCACGCAATCGTAATTTTTCAGAATTTCTGAGGTACCATAAGTATAGGAAGTATACAGATTCCTACAGACTGTTCTGTTTTTGACAGATTCTGTTTTTGTTGAGTTGGTTGCTTGCTTTGTTGAAACTCTGGTTAGTATCGGGGGGGTACTAGCCATGGAAAAGTGAGAATGCAGTAGCCCAACACCAATATAGATAGAATTCAAGTTTTCTACAGTACCAAAAGAGGTGGTAGTTTGTTTTCTTGTGCTAATGATATCACGAGTTTCATTTTAAGTTTTGTGTTGTGAAGTTTTCAAGTTTTGGGTGATGTTCTCATGGACAAAGAGATAAGGAGTGGAAAGAGCTCAAGATTGGGGATGCCCAAGTCATCTCGAGCCAAATTCAAGGACACCAAAAATCCTAAGCTTGGGGATGCCCCGGGAAGGCATCCCCTCTTTCGTCTTCAATCCATCGGTAACATTACTTGGAGCTATATTTTTATTCACCACATGATATGTGTTTTGCTTGGAGCGTCTTGTATCGTAGGAGTCTTTTCTTTTTTTTGTGTCACAATCATCCTTGTTGCACACCTTTTTGAGACAGAGAGACATGCACTCATCGTGATTTTGCTAGAATGCTCATAGTGCTTCACTTATATCTTTTGAGCTAGATACTTTTGCTCTATGTGCTTCACTTATATCTTTTAGAGCACGGTGGTGCGTGACTTGGTAGTTTGCTTATTCTATGAAAGTAGTCCCAAAGGTGATAGGTACCCAAATAGGATCCATCTTCCTATGCATTGAGTAGATAGAGAAGTCTTGTTTCCTCTCAATTAGTTTTGAGACGTGGATTTGGTAATACTAAGAGCTATGTTAGTAGGGTGTTGTGAATCTAGAAATACTTGTGTTGAAGTTAATGATTCCCGTAGCATGCACGTATGGTGAACCGCTATGCTAGGAAGTCGGAGCATAATTGATCTATTGATTGTCATCCTTTGTGTTGAGGTCGGGATTGCGCGATGGTTAACATCTACCAACCCTTCCCCTAGGAGTATGCATTTAGCACTTTGTTTTGATTACTAATAAAAACTATTGCAACAAGTATGTGAGTTCTTCATGACTAATATGAGTCCATGGTATAGATGCACTTTCACCTTCCACCATTGCTAGCCTCCCTAGTGCCGCGCAATTCTCGCCGGTACGCAAACCCACCATATGCCTTCCTCAAAACAGTCACCATACCTACCTACTATGGCATTTTCATAGCCATTCCGAGATATATTGCCATGCAACTCCCACTGTTCCATCTCATGACTTCTGCCATCACTCTTATATTGCCATTGCATGATCTTAAGATAGCTAGCGAGATGTTCCAACGTCATACGCTATGCTAGATCGTTGCACATCCCCGTACACTGCCGGAGGCATTTCCTATAGAGTCATCATCATTTTGAGCTTTGAGCTGCGAGGAAATAAAAGTGTGATGATCATCATTGTTAGAGCATTGTCCCATGTGAGGAAATAAAAAAAAGAGGCCAAAGAGCACACAAAATAAAGAGAAAAAGAAAAGAAAAAAAAGACAGGCCCAAGAGCCCAAATAAAAAAGGAGTGAAAAAGAGAGAAGGGACAATGCTACTATCCTTTTCCACACTTGTGCTTCATAATAGCACCATGTTCTTCATGATTGAGAGTTGCTTGCTTTTTCACTACCATATGCTAGTGGGAATATTCATTATATAACTTGGCTTGTATATTCCAATGATGGGCTTCCTCAAAATTGCCGTAGGTCTTCGTGAGCAAGCAAGTTGGATGCACACCCACTAGTTCTCCTTTTGAGCTTTCACATACTTATAGCTCTAGTGCATCTCTTGTTTGGCAATTCCTACTCATTCACATTGATATCTATTAATGGGCATCTCCATAGCCCTTTGATACGCCGACTCAATGTGACCAACTCCTCCTTTTTGTCTCACAACCACCACACACTCTATTCCACCTATAGTGCTATATCCATGGCTCACGCTCATGTGTTGCGTGATAGTTATAAAAAGTTTGAGAAAGAAAGAGTGTGCAAACAATTACATGGCCAATACCGGGGTTGTGCATGATTTACATTAGTTGTGTGAGGATGATGGAGCATAGCCAGACTATATGATTTTGTAGGGATAACTCTCCTTGGCCTTGTTATTTTGAAAGTTCATGATTACCTTGCTAGTTTGCTTGAAGTATTATTGTTTTCATGTCAATAGAAAACTATTGTTTCGAATCTTACGGATCTGAATATTCATGTCACGTGAAAGAAGTTGCAAAGGACAACTATGCTAGGTAGCATTCCACATCAAAAATTCATTCTTTATCACTTCCCTACTCGAGGACAAGCATGAGTTAAGCTTGGGGATACTTGATACTCTCCAACGTATCTATAATTTTTGATGGTTTCATGCTATTATCTTGTCAAACTTTGGACGTTTTGCATGCCTTTTATATATTTTTTGGGACTAACTTATTAACTCACTGCCAAGTGCCAGTTCCTACTTTTTCCATGTTTTTGACCCCTTTCACAGGAGGATTTTGAACAGAGTCCAAACGGAATGAAATTGCCAAAAAGATTTTTTCCGGAACAGAAAAAGATCAGAGAGTCGGAGAATCAGGGCATAGGCCACCAGGGACCCCACAAGCCCTCATGGGGCGGCCAGGGGGGCCCGTGGCCGACTGGCTTGTGGGCTCCCTGAGGCCCCTTTGCCCTATATATCCCCAAAAATTCCACAAAAAATCATGAGATCATCGAAAGTACTTTTCCGCCGCCGCAAGCTTCTGTCTCCGTAAGATCCCGTCTGGGGCATGTTCTGGTGCCCTGCCGGAGGGGGATTCGGATACAGAGGGCTTCTTCATCAACACCATGACCTCTCAGATGATGCGTGAGTAGATCACTAGAGACCTACGCGTCCATAGCTAGTAGCTAGATGGCTTCTTCTCTCTCTCGGATCTTTAATACAAAGTTATCCATGAGCTTCATGGAGATCTGTCTGATGTAATCTTCTTTTGCGGTGTGTTTGTCGAGATCCGATGAATTGTGGATTTATGATTAGATTATCTATGAATCTTATTTGAGTTTCTTCTGATCTCTCTTATGCATGATTTCATATCCTTGTAATTCTCTTCGAGTTGTGGGTTTTGTTTGGCCAACTAGATCTATGATTCTTGTAATAGGAGAAGTGCTTGGTTTTGGGTTCATACCGTGCGGTGACCTCACCCAGTGACAGAAGGGATAGCGAGGCACGTATCATGTTGTTGCTATCAAGGGTAAAAAGATGGGGTTTCCATCATTGGTTTGAGATTATCACTCTACATCATGTCATCTTGCTTAAGGCGTTACTCCGTTCGTCATGAACTCAATACACTAGAAGCATGCTGGATAGCGGTCGATGTGTGGAGTAATAGTAGTAGATTGAGAAAGTAACGGTCTACTTGTCTCGGACGTGATGCCTATCTGTATGATCATTGCCTTAGATATCGTCATGACTTTGCGCGGTTCTATCAATTGCTCGACAGTAATTTGTTCACCCACCGTGATATTTGCAATTTTGAGAGAAGCCTCTAGTGAAAACTATGGGCCCCGGGCCTAGTCCACACCATATTTTCAGCTTTACACTTTTTACTTCGTTGCACTTTCCGCCTTCAGATCTCACTTTGCAAACAATCTTGAAGGGATTGACAACCCCTTTATAGCATTGGGTGCAAGTTATTTTGTCTTTGCGCAGGTACTCTGGACTTGATGAGATTCTCCTACTGGATTGATACCTTTGTTCTCAAGTTGAGGGAAATACTTAATACTCCTGTGCTGCATCACCCTTTCCTCTTCAAGGGAAAAGCAACGCAAGAAAGTCTCCGTCAAAGCGTCAATTTCTGGCGCTATTGTTTGAGAAGTAGCAACGCGCCTTGGACAGGGGGCTACTCTCGGCATTGTAGGAATGGGGGTACCCATACCTGCC
Organism: Hordeum vulgare subsp. vulgare; assembly: GCF_904849725.1. NCBI lineage: Eukaryota > Viridiplantae > Streptophyta > Magnoliopsida > Poales > Poaceae > Hordeum > Hordeum vulgare. The sequence continues at coordinate 280,631,476 of NC_058521.1, read as the reverse complement.
TGCCTGCGGCCCATGGACGGCTTGCTTCACCAACCCAAGATCAACTGGTGCAACGTTACCCGGGAAGGCCCTCACGAGAAGCGAAGCCTCGCGAGGAGGAGCAGCATCAAGACCCGCCGGGGACCTCCTCAGGACCCCTACAGAGTAGGGGACATTCCCAGGCAAGGTCGGGCCTCAGGAGTCAAGGGTGACGCCAGGAAAGGACAAGCGAGCAGCAGATGGCAGGACGAGGCAGTTTCCCCTTTAGTGCAAAGGAGGTGGGAGTGTACGAGGGTTCCAAAGGCATCTTCCAAAGGTTTCTCTTCTAGTGCAACGAAGCAGCCGCCCCCCGCCAGTAGGGTAAACGTCATCCTCGGGCCCATCCCTGGAGCGCGGGCAAGTACTTTGCACGCGAAGACCACCTTTGGGCAGGGGCGCATGTTCCCCTGTCGCCCTTTTAAATTGAACGCTGTGGGATCCTTTCCAGCATGTCAGGGAAAACCAACACCTATAGAAAACTCGAGGAGTCCCTTGATCGTTTGGCGGGAAGAGAGAGGTATGGAATCGAGAGCGGAACTAGCGATCAACACCGGCAAGGTCCTTTTTATTCAGGTTCGGGCCGCTTGACATGTAAAACCCTACTCCTACTTAGTTTGTATTGTGTGCTTATTGTAAGGTGGTTTTGCTACTGTAACTTAGTAGGTGATTAGGGAGTCTTTGATCCCCAAAAAGTCTAACCCCTAAGAATGAGCTTTGAGCCCGCTTTTATAGGCAAAGGGGTCACCAACAGTATGCTCACGGGATGCACACTGAACATTGTTCACCGCTCTACTTCGCTGGTGGTGTCAGGGGCAGTAAATGCCTTGTCTGACCCCTGACCTGGCGCAAGATAGTTGTGACACGTACTCAGGTGAATCTACACCTCGGCCTTGTTATGGCACACGAGGGATGTGCTGGAGCGGTCAGATTGTGGTAGAAACTGGTGGGGACACCTCGCGAGCGAACAAGGGCTTGCTGGCCTAGAGCCTCCATCGGGTGGCTTGGTAACCTCGATGGCAAGGAGGGCTTGCCGGGGGCCTTGATCACTTTCCCTGCAAAGAGTTCTTCCCGGGGGCCTTGAACACTTTCCCGACAAGTAGGGCTTGGCAAGGGGCTTTGCCAGTCTGTGCGAGCCTTCCCGGCAAGGGAAACTTGCCTGGGTCTTGTTATTCTTTGGGTAGTCTTCCCGATGAAGCGGACTTGCCGGGGCCTTGGGAACCTTCCCGACAAGGAGGGCTTGTCGGGGCCTTGCGTCTGGAGCCCTTGCACTCAACACCCCTAGCAGTGAGGGAAGGGCATGGCCTCGGCGGGTCTTGGACTGTCTTTCTGCTGCTCTTCCCGGTACACTGCCATCAAGGGCGTGACCGATGCCCGTCCACAAGTCTGGGGCACATGGGACCCCAGTGTCTAGTGCACCGACAGGAGCCCCCAGGCCTGGGCAATGCACGCGTGTGGGGCGTTGCTTGGCTAGGCCCAAAGTAGTGCATGGCCTTCCTCACAAGGGGACTGTGTAGCTTTGGAGCCGTTGCGGGCGGCCCTTCCCCATGTCGCGCATAAACACGCGAGGTAGAGAACTGCGCGCACAGTAGCCTCCGCACCTCCTAACGCATTACTTCCACGCGTGAAGCATGCGTAGTAGGGCAAGGGCCGCCCCCGCATGCATTGGTGCAGCAGGGTGGTTCCCTGTTCGCCGTGATCATGGGTGATTCGGCGAGAGGGGCGGCGGTTTCGGGAGTGAGGGGAGCTCGCCCCCCGCGCCTCACCCTATAAATTAGGGAGTTTGCGAGGGGGTTTTGCTCATCCATCAGCTCGTGGAACATCCACCACCCCTAGGTTGCATCTGTAGAATCTTTTCTAGCTCCAAGTCGCGCTCGCCCCTAACCATGGCTAGGGGACGAGGGAGGCCACCATCGACTGCCAGGGCGGCAAGTGGATCCCAGTCGGGTCATGCCACAACATCAACGAGTGCAGCTGCGGAGGGCGGCACGAGCATCCGTGGGGGCGGAGGGGCGACGAGCCGCGGTCGCCGCGGAGGCCGTGGACGGGGGAGGCGGAGTGCTACTCCAGCATCTCCGTCTTCTCCCGTGCTTGGCGGACACTCGGACGGGATGGCACTGGAGTTCGTCGTGGAGCTGCACGGCGTCCCGCGTGGCCATTTGCATCTCCCTCGCCATTTTTCTAGTGCGATGGAGGCCGCCAAGCCCCCTGTCTTGTGGTTGCAGGCGTACGGTTGCTCCCACGGCGCTATGCAAGTGCGCCGGAGTACCTGAAGCGCCGCTCCATGTTGCTCGGGAGGGGCATATCCTTTGCCCGCGCCCTTTGCCCGCGCCCGAAGCCTCGAGGATGGGCATATCCTCCGCTTCAAGCTAGCGGAGGATAATATGTTGTCTGTCAAGTTTTACGGGTGCTCAGGTGTGCCTCTCGGCTCCTGCGAAGAGAGCTCGAGTGGCACCGAATGTCGCTCCTCGAGCAATAGTGACGAGGAGGACAGCGGCGACAGTGGCGCTCTTGGCACGTCAGGATCTCGGGGTTAGTTTGGAGGACGACTCCACGAGCTCCGACTGACTGTCGGCCCTGCCGCCGAGGCCCGCTCACGCGTCTCCCCCGCCCAGTGGGGTTACTCTGCAGGAACCTGCATCGACGCCTCGTCTTTGAGGAGGTGCGATCGCGGGCTCTGGCTTCTTCATCCCCTCGGGTCGCCCTGTCTTCCTCCCTTGTTCTCCTACGCGTAGTGTTGGTCTTCTTGAATTTCTGTCCAGCGAGCCTGGGTTGCGCCGGGGGTCGTCCCGCTTGGGTTGCACCATGGGTCGTCCCGCTTTTTGTCTTCTTGAACTTCTGTCCGGCGAGCATGTCCCTCGCCAAAAGATAGTGTAATAGGTTAGAGTAGCAAAATCTTTCATGTAATATGTCTGAGTTTGTTTCAAACAAATGAATGAAATGTTGTTTCCCTTGCGTGTGATCCTTCTCCTTGAATGATACGCTTTTTGCATTTTTCGGAAGCTTGCCCGCGTAACTCGTCCTCCCGCTACTGCTTTGAGGAACGGATCCTTAGCAGTTCTCTTGAGGGGTCGTTACCGACAAGGCTCCTTGCCGCACTCAGTGCAACCATTAGATCGTCGAGCGCGGCTCGAGGCGAAATATGGTGCTATGTAGCCACTTAGACTGTTGAACCGGTTCAAAACGGTGAGAAGGCGCTTTGTGTCCGTTTAGGTCGTTGAACTAGTTCGAAACATAATTAAGGCGCACTGATCCTAACAAGGTTCCATCTACGCGCACGTTTCTCAAACAATGTTTGGGATCTTTCACAAAGGGAACAACCTATCTACTCTGAAATCTCAATCTGAAATATTTATCACTTATCTCTCGTGTCGCGGCACTTCTCCCCGCAGCGCTTGGGCCTTTTGCCGGGGATCCAGATCCCTGACAAGCAGGAGACTATACTCTTCCGACAACTTCCCCTCCGGCAAGGTATTTGCCGACAGTTCTCGACTGTTGTATAGAAGGGGGGTGTCGGAGCATAACTCCTATTCCTGTTTTTCTAGGCCGTATTAATGGAGCCCCCGAGCGCACCTTTGGCAAAGACGTGGTGCTTCTAGGGGAAAAAGCGTTCGGCTGGAGTGCTGGCCTGGGTTCCGGGGCCTGTAGGCGCGTTCTCGACGGTTATGCACCTCTGTGTTGAGGTGCGTCGGCCGGAGTATGCGCCGGAGGCCTCGCCGAAGCCCCCATGCACACCATCAACAGTATCGCACTATCCGGAGCGGTGCGTCAGCCTGGCGCCTTCGAGCTCGAGGTTTGCGTCCCCCCTAGCCCGCGTTCACGCAGGCGCCAGGAGGCTGTTGGCGAAGTAGAGCGACCACTGCTGCGCCCTACTTCGAGGGACCGCAGTGGTGCGCTCAATCTCCCAATATCTGATGCGGAACTTGCTTGAATTCGCGAAGAAGCTCACAACCATCGTCGTCCCCCCTACCTGGTGCGCCAAAGATGTCGGGGAAAACGAACATCTATGGAAACTAGAGGAGTCCCTTGATCGTTTAGCGGGGAGAGGGAGGTATGGCGTCGAGAGTGGAACTAGCCATCAACACCGGCAAGGTTCTTTTTACCTAGGTTCGGGCCACTTCGTGCGTAAAACCCTACTCCTGCTTAGTTTGTATTGTGGGCTTACCGTACGGTGATTTTGCTACAGTAACTTAGTAGATGATTAAGGAGTCTTTGATCCCCGAAAGGTCCAACCCTTAAGAATGCGCTTTGGGTCTCCTTTTATAGGCAGAGGGGTCACCAACAGTGTTCACCTCTCTACTTCTTTAGTGATACCAGGGGCAGTAAATGCCTTGTCCGACCACTGACCTGCCGAAAGGTGGTTGTGACACGTACCCAGGTGAATCGACACCTGGGCCTTGCACGAGCACACGAGGGGCGTGTTGGAGCGGTCGGATTGCGGCAGAAAGTTGTGGGGACACCTGGCGAGGGAAGAGCGACTTGGTGGCCTGGTGTCTCCGTCGGGTGACTTGGTCACCTTCCCGGCAAGGAAGGCTTGCCTGGGGCCTTGAAAACTTTCCCGGCAAGGAGGGCTTGTCGGGGGCCTCGCTAGTCTGTGTGAGTCTTCCCGACAAGGGAAGCTTGCGGGGGTCTTGCTAATCTTCGGGTAGTCTTCCCGACAAAGCGTGCCTCCCGGGGCCTTGGGGATCTTCCCGGAAAAGAGGGCTTGCCAGGGCCTTGCGTCTGGAGCCTTTATATCCCACGCCCCACTTGGTGAGGGAAGGGCTTCGCCTTGGACTGCCTTAGGTTGTTTTCATGCTGCTCTTCCCGGCACGCTGTTGTCAGGGGCGTTGCAAATGCCCATGTACAAGTCAGGGGCACAAGGTACCCCAGTCTTTAGTGCACCGACAGTTGTCGTTGTCGTTGTCATAATTGTCATAGTTCTCAATGTTGTCGTCGTTGTTGTTGTTGTCGTCCTCCTCATCATCGTCGTCATCGTCATTGTGGTTGTTGTCGTTGGTCTTGTTCTTGTTGTTGTTCTTGTTGTTGTTGTTGTTGTTATTGTTGTTGTTGTTGTTGTTGTTGTTGTTGTCGTTATTGTTGTTCTTGTTGTTGTTTTCGTCGTCGTCCTGGCTATTGTTGTTGTTTTTGTTGTCGTAGTTATTTTTGTTGTTGTTTTTGTTGTTGCTCTTGTTGTTGTATTGTTGTCGAGTTCGTCATCCTCGTTGTTGTTGTTGTTGTCGTTGTCGTCGTCTTCGTTGTTATCGTTGTTGTCGATATATCATCTTCGTCATCATTGTCGCCGTCGTCATCGTTGTTGTTGTTGTTGTTGATGATGATGACGATGACATTGTTGTTGTTGGTGGTGGTGGTGGTGTTGCCATTGCTATCGATGTTGTCGTTGCTGTCATTGTTGTAGTTGTTGTTATCATTGTCGTCGTTGTTCTCGTCATTGTCGTTGTTCTCGTCGTTCTCGTCGTCATTGCAGTTGTAGTTGTTGTTGTTGTTGTTGGTTTTGTTGTTGTTGTGGTTGATGTTGTTGTTGTTCTTGTTGTCATCATCCTCGTCGTCATCTTTGTCATTGTCATCATCGTCGTTGTTGTCGTCGTCGTCATTGTTATTGTTGTTGTTGATGTTGTTGTTGTAGTTTTGTTGTTGTTGTTGTTGTTGTTGTTTTTCGTCGTCGTTGTCTTTGTTTGCGTCGTCGTCGTCGTCGTCGTTGTTGTTGTTGTTGTTGTTGTTATTGTTGTTGTTGTTGTTGTTTTTGTTGTAGTTGTTCTCGTTGTTGTTGTTTTTGTTGTTATTGTTGTTGTTGTCGTCGACGTCGTTGTCTTAGTTGTTGTTTTTTTATTGTTGTTGTTGTTGTCGTTGTTGTCGCTGTTTTCGTTTTTGTTGTTGTATCGTTATTGTCATTGTTCTCGTCGACATTGTTGTCGTTATTGTCATTGTCATAGTCGTCGTCCTTGTTGTTGTTATTGTTGTTGTTGTTGTTGTCCTTGCTATCGTTGTTGATGTTGTTGTCGATGTTGTCATCGTTGTTGTTATTGTTATCGTAGTTGTCGTTGTTGTCGCCGTTGTCGTTGTTTTTGTCGTCGTCGTTGTCATCGTTGTCGTGGTAGTCTCTCTTGTTGTTCTGGTTGTTGTTGTCATTGTTATCATTTTCCTCATCATTGTCGTTGTTGTCGTCGTTGTCATCGTTCTTGTTGTTGTTGTTGTTTCTATTGTTGTTGATGTTGTTGTCTATATTATCGTCATTGTTGTTGTTGATGTTGTCGTAGTTTTCGTTGTACTCGTTGTTGTTGTTGTTGTTGTGGTTGTTGTTGTTGCGGTTGTTGTTGTTGTTGTGGTTGTTGTTGTTGTTGTTGTTGTTCTCGTCGTCATAGTAACCATGGTAATAATAAATTACTAGTGCCTACTACTATGGGGGGGAGTAAGCGAAAAAGTCCATCGGAGCGACAGTAAAAAATTATTACCGCTCAGAGGGCGGTACTAAAAAATTACTACCGCTGGCCCTTATGCATAAACATCAGAGATGGGTATGGAGCTCCATTGTAGCTAGGGAAAAGGTGGCGCACTAAATGTGTACGTGATGATTCCACCCAAACGTTTCCGACGCGGACCCCCTCTTAATAGTATGGCTTTCCTATGACTCAATCGCACCAAAGAGAAAGGTAGATAGCAACCATCTTCGAGAGATTCCGAGGGGCATCGAATTGTCTTGTGCCTAGATATGAATTATCTAAAATGCTCAATGCACACGATTAGCCCGCACAGGCATTGTCATGAATCACTAAAACCACATAGGAAGAAATATGCCCTAATAGCTATTGACGTTGTTGTCGATGTTGTCGTCGTTCTTATTATTGTTGTCGAGTTGTTGTTGTTGTCGTTGTTCTCCTTGTTGTCGTCGTTATCGTTGTTGTTGTCATCATCGTCGTTGTTGTCGCTGTTCTCGTTTTTGGCTCTGTTGTTGTTGTCCTTGTTGTTGTCATTGTTATCGTTGTTTTGGTCGTCCTTTTTGTTCTTGTTGTTGTTGTTGTTGTCGTTGGTATCGCTGTTGACGTTGTTGTCGATGTTTTCTTCGTTGTTGTTGTTGTCATCGTGGTTGTTCTTGTTATTTTTGTTGTTGTTGTGGTTGTTGTTTTTGTCGTTGTTATTGTTGTTGTTGTTGTTGTCCTCGTCGTCGTCGTTGTTCTTGTTATTGTTCTTGTCTTTGAGGTTGTTGTTGTTGTTGTTGTTGTTGTGTTGGTTGTCGTTTATGTCATTGTTCTTGTCATGGTCGTTGTTGTCTTTGTCGTCGTCGTCATCGTTGTTGTTGTTGTTGTTGTTGTTGTTTTTGTTGTTGTTGTTGTTGTTGTTGTTGTTGTTTTTCTCTTCATTGTCGTTGTTGTCGTCCTTGTCATCGTCATCATTGTTGTTGTTCCCGATGTTTTTGTTGTTGTTGTTGTTGTTGTTGTTGTTGTTTTGTGGTTGTTGTTGTTGTCGTCGTCCTCGTAGTGTCTATTTTTGTTGTTGTTGTTGTTGTTGTCGTCGTCGTTGTTGTGTCTATGGCGTTGTGGTTATTGTTGTCTCTGTTGTCGTTGTTGTCTCTGTTCTCGTTGTGGTTGTTATTGTCTCTACTCTCGTTGTGGTTGTGGTTGTTGTTGTCGTTGTTCTCGTTGTTCTCGTCGTTGTCGTTGTTGTCGTCGTTGCCGTCATCCTTATCGTTGTTGTCGCAGTTGTTGTTGTCGATGTGGTCGTCGTCGTTCTTGTTGTCGTTGTTGTTGTTGTTGTCGTAGTTGTTGTTCTCGTCGTTGTCGTTGTTGTCGTCGTTGTTGTCGTTGTCGTCGTCGTTGTTGTTGTTGTTGTTGTTGTGGTTAGTTATGGTTGTTGTTGACACTTTATTTGTTGCTGTAGTTGTTGTTGTTTTGTTGTTGTCGTCGTTGTTTTTTTTGTTGTTGTCGTCGTCGTTCTTTTTTTGTTGTCGTCGTCGTCGTTTTTTGTTGTCGTCGTTGTTGTTGTTGTTGTTGTTGTTGCCATTGCTCTCGTTGTTCTCGTCATTGTCGTTGTGGTTGTCCTTGTTATTGTTTTTTGTTGTTGTTGCTGTTGTTGTCGTCGTCTTCATTGTCGTTGTCGATTTTGTTATTGTTATCACTTTTGTTATTGTTGTCGCTGTTTTTGTTGTTGTTGTTGTTGTCGTAGTTCTCGTTGTTCTCATCATTGTCGTTGTTTTCGTCATTGTTGTCGTCTTAGTTGTTGTTGTTGTTGCAATTGTTGTTGTTGTTGTTGTTCTCGTTGTTGTTGTAATTGTTGTAGTTGTGGATGTCGTCATCGTCTTCGTGGTCGTCGTTGTCGTCGTCCTCATCGTTATCGTCGTCGTCGTCGTCATCGTCGTCGTCCTTGTTGTTGTGTTGTTGTTGCGGATGTTGTTGTTCTGCAACCATTAGATCGTCGAGCGCAGCTCGAGGCGAAATAAGGTGCTATGTAGCCACTTAGACTGTTGAACATGTTCGAAATAGTGAGAAGGCACACTATGGCCGTTCAGGTCGTTGAACTAGTTTGAAACAGAACTAAGGTGCAGTGATCCTCACAAGGTTCCATCTATGTGCAAGTTTCTCAAACAAGGTTTCGGATCTTCCAGAAAGGGAACAACCTATCTACTCTGAAATCTCATCTGAAATATTTATCACTTATCTGTCATACCGCGGCACTTCTCCTCGCAGCGCTTGGGTCCTTTGCCGGGGCCTCAAATCAACGGCAAGCAGGAGACTATACTCTTCCGGCAACTTCCCCTCGGGCAAGGTATTTGCCGACTGTTCTCGACTGTCGTACAGGAGGGGGGTTGCCAGAGCATAACTCTTTTTCCTGTTTTGCCTGGTCGTGCTGACGAAGCCCCCGAGCGCACCTTTGGCGAAGACGTGATGCTTCCGGGGGAAAGCGTTCGGCTGGAGTGCGTGCCTGGGTTCCAGGGCCTGTAGGCTCATTCTCGACGGCTATGCACCTCTCCGTGGAGGTGCGTCGGTCGGAGTATGTGCCGGAGGCCTCGCCGGAGCCCCTAGGCGTGCCTCGACAGCAGCACTGTCCCAGAGCGGTGCGTTAGCCTGATGCCTTCGAGCTCGAGGTCTCCGTCCCTCTAGCGTGCGTTCGCACAGCAGGGCGCTCGCGCACGCGTTAGGAGGCCGTGGTGAAGTAGAGCGACCATCGCTGCGCCCTTCTTCGAGGGACCGCACTGGTGCGTTCAATCTCTCAAGATCTGACGCGGAGCTTGCTTGAATCCGCGAAGAAGCTCTCAACCATCGCTCCCCCTACCTCACGCGCCAAAGATGTCGAGGAAAACCAACACCTATGGGAAACTCGAGGAGTCCCTTGATCGTTTGGCGGGGAGAGAGAGGTATCGCATCGAGACTGGAACTAGCGATCAACACGGGCAAGGTCCTTATTAGCCAGGTTCTAGCCGCTTGACGAGTAAAACCCTACTCCTGCATAGTTTGTATTGTGTGCATACTGTATGGTGATTTTGCGACAGTAACTTAGTAGGTGATTAGGTAATCTCTGATCCCCAAAATGTTCAACCCCTAAGAATGAGCTTTGGGCCTCCTTTTATAGGCAAATGGGTCACCAACACCGTGCTCACGGGATGCACAATGAACAGTGTTCACCGCTCTACTTCTTCGGTCGTGTTAGGGGCAGTAAATGCCTTGTCTGACCCCTGACCTGTTGCAAGATTGTTGCGACACGTACCCAGGTGAAACGACACCTCGGCCTTCTGGTGGCAGCTGAGGAATGTGATAGAGGCGAAGTTGTCCATGTCTTTCGATGAGATCGTGGGTATCGTTTTGGTGGAGTAGACTTTGACGATCCGACTACGAACGTGTGAGGACGTCGCGCCTTAGCAGTCGCTGAACCAACTTCGAGAGGTTATTGACCACGCGGGAGCACGATCAACCTGACCATGAAGGTCTGTTTCCTGCAAGCAAACGAAGAACAAGCAAGAAACCAAGATGCAATCAAGATATTGCGAATATAAGAGGAAAGCTGTAGTGATGAAGGTGGGGTTCTGTGACGCCTTTGTCTGGTCGTAGAACACAAACGAAGAACGCAATGTTGCAGCTATGGCAAACTTGTAATCTAAACAAAACCCAAGTCTAAATGGTGTCCTAAGGGTTGTATATATGAGGGAATAGAGAGGCAATTTTGTGACCCTTGGAGGAGGGGTCCGGAAACGGCCCTAAACTCGGTTTTCGCACACATACGGACTCTAAAATTAGCCTATATTATGGTATTTCGAAATTACATGGGCCTGACCAAAAAATAAGGTGGCGCAACACCTATAATAGCCTATGGACGAAATTTATGACAAAAAAAACAATGACAACATCGACAAGAATGACAACAACGACAACATCGATAACAACAACAACGACGACGACATCAACGACTACAACGAGAACAATGACAACAACGACTACTACTACTACAACAAAACCGGAAAAACAACAACGATGACAACTACGTCAACGATGACGACGATGATGACAAAGATGACGACAAGGACGACAACAACAACAACGACAACAACAACAACAACCAAAACAACAATAAGGACAACCACCACCAACACCACCACCACCACCACAACGACAACAACAACAACGACGACGATGACGACTACATTGACGATGACAAGGAAGACAAGAACGACAACGACAACAACGAAGAGAACAATGACAACTAAGGAAACAACAACAACAACAACGACAACATCAACAACAATGACAACAGCGACAACAACGGTAACAACAAAAACAACAACGATGACGACAATGACGACAACAAGAACAAGAACAACAAGAACAACAACAATAATAACAACAACAAAAAAAATAAGGGCAACCACAACGACAACAACATAAACAATAACAACAACAGGCCACAATGACGAAGACGACCACGGCAACAACAACAACAACGACAACAATGATAACAACAACATCAACGACAACAACAACAACAACAACAATAGAGAAAACAACGAAGATGATAACGAAGAGCACGACGACAAAAACAATAACAACAACAACAACAACAACAACAACACCAACATAAAAACAAGAACACTAACAACCACAACAACAACAACAACGACAACAACAACAGCGAAGACGACGAGGACGACGACGACGACAACTACGACAACAACGAGAATGACGGGAACAACGAAAACAACGACGACAACAACGACAACAACGACAACAGCGACAACAACGACAACAACAACAACAACCAAAATAACGACGACGACGACAACAACGAGAATGACGGAAACAATAACAAGAACGATAACAAAAACAATGACAAGAGCGACATTAACGACAACACAGACAACAACGACAACAACAACAACAACAATAACAACAACAACAACAACGATGACGACGATGACGACGACGACGACAACGATGGCAACAATGACAACGATAACAATCACGAGAACAACGACAACAATGACAACTATGACAACAACAATAACAAAAAAAACAATGACCACATCGACAACAATGACAAAAGTAACTGCAACGACAACAACAACAACAAGGACGACGAAAACAACGACAACAACGAATACGACGAGAACAACGACAACAACAACAACTACTACTACTACAACAAAAACGACAACAACAGCAAAAACAACAAAGATGACAACGACGTCAACGACAACGAGGACGACGATTATGACAAAGATGATGACAAGGACGACAACAACGACGACGACGACGACAACAACAACAATAACAAAAACAACAACAATAAGAACAACCACCACAAACACCACCACCACCACCACAACGGCAACAACGCCGCCGACGACTTTGACAATGACAATGAGGACCAGAACGACAACGACGACAACGATGAGAACAACGACAACTAAGGAAACAACAACAACAACGACAACATCAACAACAATGACAACAACGGCAACAATGGTAACAACAAAAACAACAACGATGACGACAGTGACGACAACAACGACAACAACGAGAACAACAACAACAACAACAACAACAACAACAACAACAACAACAACAACAAAAACAACAACAACAACGACAACAACAACAAAAATAACGACTACGACAACAACAACAACAACAACAACAACAACAACAACAACAATGACGACAGCGACGACGATGACAACAACAACAACGATAACAACGACATCAACAACAACAACAACAACAACAAGAACAACAACAACAACAACAACAACAACAACAACAAAAACAACAAAGACGACGACGAGAACAACAACAACAACATGAAAA
>NC_058521.1:280606671-280616671 GCF_904849725.1 Hordeum vulgare subsp. vulgare | reverse complement strand
TGGTTGTGGTGGTTGTTCTTATTGTTGTTTTTGTTATTGTTTTTGTTTGTTGTTGTTGTTGTCATTGTAGTCGTCCTTGTCGTCGTCGTTGTCATCATCGTCGTCCTCGTCCTCATTGACGTCGTTGTTATCGTTGTTGTTTTTGTCGTTGTTGTCGTTTTTGTTGTAGTAGTAGTAGTTGTTGTTGTTGTCGTTGTTCTCGTCGTAGTCGTTGCTATCGTTGTTGTCGTTGTTGTTGTTGTTGTTGTTATCGTTGTTGTCACTATCGTCATTGCTGTCGATGTTGTCATTTATTTGTTATTGTTGTTGTCGTAGTTGTCATTGTTGTCGTTGTTCTCGTGATTATCATCATTGTCGTTGCTGCCATCCTCGTCGTTATCATCGTCTTCGTCGTCGTCCTCTTCTTCGTCGCCGTCGTCATCGCCGTCGTTGTTCTTGTTGTTGTTGTTGTTGTTGTTGTTATTGTTGTGTTGCTGTTGTTGTCGTTGTTGTCCCTGTTGTAGTTAATGTCACTCTTGTCATTGTTGTTGTTATCGTTCTTGTTGTTGTTTTCGTCATTGTCGTTGTTGTCGTCGTCATCGTCGTTATTTTTGTTGTTGTTGTTGTTGTTGTTGTTATTGTTGTTGTTGTTGTCAATGTTGTCGATGTTGTCGTTGTTGTAGTTGTTGTCGTCGTTGTTGTTTTCATCGTTGTTGTCGTTGTTCCCGTCATTCTCGTAGTTGTTGTACTTGTCGTCGTCGTCGTCGTAGTCGTCGTCGTAGTCGCCGTCGTCATCGTTGTCGTCGTCGTTGCTGTTGTTGTTGTTGTTGTTGTGGTTGTCAGTGTTGTTGTTTTTTATGTTGTTGTTGTTCTTTTGGTTGTTGTTGTTGTTGTTGTTGTTGTCGTCCTCTTCGTTGTCGTCTTCGTTGTTTTTCTGTTGTTGTTGTTGTTGTTGTCGTTGATGTCGTTGTTATCGTTGATGTCGTTGTTGTTGTTGTTGTTGTTGTTGTCGTGGTCGTCGTCATTGTGGTTGTTGTAGTAGTAGTAGTTGTTGTTGTTGTCGTCGTCGTTGTTGTTGTCGTTATTTTTGTTGTTGTCGTTGTTATTGTTGTTGTTGTTCTTCTTCTTCTTGTTGTTATCGTCACTTTCGTCATCGTTGTTGTTTTTGTTGTTACCGTTGTTGTCGCTGTTGTCATTGTCGTTGATGTTGTCACTGTTGTTGTTGTTGTTTCCTTAGTTGTCATTGTTCTCATCGTTGTCATCGTTGTCGTTCTTGTCTTCATTGTCATCGTCAATGTCGTAGTCGTCTTTGTTGTTGTTGTCGTTGTGGTGGTGGTGGTGGTATTAGTGGTAGTAGTTCTTCTTGTTATTTTTGCCGTTGTTGTTGTTGTTGTTGTTGTCGTTGTCATTGTTGTCGTCCTTGTCGTCATCGCTGTCATCATCGTCGTCGTCGTTGTCATCGTTGCTATTTTTGCCGGTTTTGTTGTAGTAGTTGTTGTTGTTATTGTCGCTGTTCTCGTCGTAGTTGTTGTTGTCGTTGTTCTCGTCGTTGTTGTTCTTGTTGTTGTCGCTGTTGTCATTTATGTCGATGTTGTCATCGTTTTTTTTGTTATAAATTTCGTCCATGGGCTATTATAGGTGTTGCGCCACCTTATTTTTGGGCCAGGCCCATGTAATTTCGAAATACCATAATATAGGCTATTTTTAGAGTTTGTATGTGTGGGGAAACCGAGTTTAGGGCTGTTTTTCGACCCCTCCTCCAAGGGTCAAAAAATTGCCTCTCTATTCCCTAATATATACAGCCTTTAGGGCACCGTTTAGACTTGTTTTTTTAGAATACAAGTTCGCCATAGAAGCAACTTCGCCTTCTTCGTTTGTGTTTTACGACGAGACAAAGGCGTCACAGAACCCCACCTTCATTAATAAAGCTTTCCTCTTATATTCGCAATATATTAAATGCATCTTGGTTTCTTGCTAGTTCTTTATTTGCATGCAGGAAACAGACCTTCGTGGTCAGGTTGATCGTGCTCCGGCGTGGTCAATAACCCAGGAAACATACCATGTTGCCCGTGAGCACGCTGATGGTGACCCCTTTGGCTATAAAAGGAGGCCCAAAGCTCATTCTTAGGGGTTGAACATTTTCGAAATCAGAGAGTACCTAATCACCTACTAAGTTACTGTAGCAAAACCACCCTACAGTAAGCACACAATACAAACTATGCAGGAGTAGGGTTTTACTCGTCAAGCGGCCCGAACCTGGGTAAAAAGGACCTTGCCGGTGTTGATCACTAGTTCCACTCTCGATGCGATACCTCTCTCTCCCTGCCAAACGATCAAGGGACTCCTCGAGTTTCCCATAGGTGTTGGTTGAGAGCTTTGGCGCGCGACGTAGGGGCGCGATGGTTGAGAGCTTCTTCGTGGATTCAAGCAAGCTCCATGTCAGATCTTGGGGGATTGAGCGCACTAGTGCGGTCCCTCGAAGTAGGACGCAACAGTGGTCGCTCTACTTCGCCACTGCCTCCTGACGCCTGCGCAAACGCAGGCTCGGTGGATGGAGACCTTGAGCTCGAAGGCATCAGGCTAACGGACCGCTCTGGGACAGTGCGCTCCTGTTGAGGCCTCCTGCGTATACTCCGACCGACGCACCTCCAAGGAGAGGTGCATAGCCGTCGAGAATGCGCCTACCGGCCATGGAACCCAGGCACGCACTCCAGCCGAACGCTTCCCCCCGGAAGCATCACGTGTTCCCCAAAGGTCCGCTCGGGGGCTCCGTTAGCACGGACAGGCAAAACATGGAAAGGAGTTATGCTCCGGCAACCCCCCTCCTATACGACAGTTGAGAACTTCCGGCAAATACCTTGCCGAAGGGTAAGTTGCCGGAATTGTATAGTCTCCTGCTTGCCGGGGATCTGAGGCCCCCGCAAAGGACCCAAGCGCCGGGAGAAGTGCCGCGGCACGATAAATAAGTGATAAATATTTCAGATGAGATTTGGGAGTAGATAGGTTGTTCCCTTTGTGGAAGATCCCAAACCTTGTTTGAGAAACCTACACGTAGATGGAACCTTGTTAGGATCAGTGCGCCTTAGTTCTATTTCGAACTTGTTCAGCGACCTGAACGGCCACAGAGTGTCGTCTCACTGTTTCAAACCTGTTCAACAGTCTAAGTGGCTACATAGCACCTTATTTCGCCTCGAGCTGCGCTCGACGATCTAATGGTTGCACTGAGTGCGTCAAGGAGCCTTGCGGGTAACGACCCCTCAAGCGAACTGCTAACGATCCGTTCCTCAAAGCACTAGCGGCAGGACCAGTCGTGCGGGCAAGCTTCCGGAAAATGCAAAAGTTGTATCATTCAATGAGAAGGATCAGACGCAAGGGAAACAACATTTCATTCATTTGTTTGAAACAAACTCACACATATTACATGAATGATTTTTGCTACTCTAACCTATTACACTGTCTTTCGGCGAGGGGCATGCTCGACGGACATAAGTTCAAGAAGTCAAAAAGCGGGACGACCCTGGCTGGTTTCTCCTGGACCAGCACTACGCGGAGGAGAACGGGGGCAGAAGACAGGGTGACCCGACACGATGAAGAAGCCAGAGCCCGCTATCGCACCTCCTCAAAGACGAGGCATCTACGCGGGCTCCTGCAGAGTAACCCCACTGGGCGGGGGAGAGGCGTGAGCGGGCCTCAGCCGCAGGGCCGGCAGTCAGTCAGAGCTCGTGGAGTCTTACTTCGACCTGGCCCCCCCAGATACTGATGTGCCAAGAGCGCCACTACTGCCGCTGTCCTCCTCGTTGCTATTGCTCGAGGAGGTACATTCAATGCTGCTCGAGCTCCCTTCGCAGCAGTCGAGACGCACACCTGAGCGACCGTAAAACTTGACGGATACCATATCATCCTCCGCTAGCTTGAAGCGGAGGATATGCCCATCCTTGAGGCTTCACGCACGGGCGAAGGCTTTCCAGCATAGCGTCGCTTCAGGTACTCTGTGTCCACTTGCATAGTGTCGTGGGAGAAACCGTACGCCTGCAACCACAAGACAGGGGGCTTCGCGGCCTCCATCACCCTAGCAGAAGGGCGAGGGAGATGCAAAAGGCCCCGCAGGACGTCGTGCAGCTCCATGATGAACTCTAGCGTCGTCCCGTCCGAGTGCCCGACAAGCACGGGAGAAGATGGAGGAGCTGGAGTAGCAATCCGCTTCCCCCGACCACGGCCTCCGCGGTGACCGCGGCTCCTCGCCCCTCCGCCACCACTGACGCTCGTGCCTCCCTCCGCAGTTGCATCCCCTGAAGTTGTGGCATGATCCGAGTGGGATCCACTTGCCACCCTGGCGGCCGATGGTGGCCTCCCACGTCCCCTAGCGGTTAGGGGAGAGGGCCACCTCGAGTTAGAAAAGAGTTTAGAGAAGCAACCTAGGGGTGGTGGATGTTCCAGGAGCTAATGGATGAGCAAAACCCCCTCGCAAACTCCCTAATTTATAGGGCGAGACGCGGGGGGCGAGCTCCTCTCACTCTACAAACCGCAACCCCTCTCTCCAAATCACCCATGATCACGGGCGAACAGGAAACCGCCCTGCTGCACCAATGAATGCGGGGGCGGGCCGTGCCACTACTACGACCATTATGGCCACGAGCGCCACTTGCCTGACCTTTACTGCGCATGCTTCAGGCGTGGCAGCAACGCGTCGGGATGTGGGGAGGCTACTGTGCGCACACTTCTCCACATCGCGTGTTTGATACTCGACATGGGGAAGGGCCGCCCGCAACGACTCCAAAGCTACAGAGTCCACTGTTGATGAAGGACATGCACTACTTTGGGCCTAGCCCAACCACGCGCCGCGCGCGTGCGTGGCCCAGGCCCGGGGGCTACTCACGGTGCACTAGAGACTGGGGTCCCTTGTGCCACAGACTTGTGCACGTGCATGGACGACGCCCCTGATGGCAGTGTACCGGGAACAGCACCAGAAAGCCAGTCCGAGACCAGCCGAGGCCATACCCATCCCTCACTGCGAGGGGCGTGGAGTACAAGGGCTCCAGACGCAAGGACCCGGCAAGCCCTCCTTGCTGGGAAGGTTTCCAAGGCCCCGGCAAGTCCGCTTCGCCGGGAAGACTACACGAAGAATAGAAAGACCCCGACAAGGTTCCCTTGCCGGGAAGGCTCGCATAGACTGGCGAGGCCCTCCCAGCAAGCCCTCCTGGCCGGGAAAGTGTTCAAGGAAACCGACAAGCCATCCTTACCGAGGAGGTGACCATGTCACCCGATGGAGGCTGCAGGCCAGCAACCCCTGTTCGCTCGCCAGGTGTCCCCACCAGTTTCTACCACAATCCGACCACTCCAGCACATCCTCGTGTGCCATTACAAGGTACAGGTGTCGATTCAATTGGGTATGTGTCACAACCATCTTGTGGCAGGTCATGGGACAGACAAGGCATTTACTACCCCTAACGCCACCGACGAAATAGAGTGGTGAACATTGTTCACTGTGCATCTCGTGATCACACTGTTGGTGACCCCTTTGCCTATAAAAGGAGGCTCAAAGCTCATTCTTAGGGGTTGAACTTTTTGGGAATCAGAGAGTCCCTGATCACCTACAAAGTTACTGTTGCAAAACCATCCTACAGTAAGCACACAATACAAACTAAGCAGGAGTAGTGTTTTACGCGTCAAACGGCCCGAACCTGGGTGAAAGGAACCTTGCCGGTGTTGATCGCTAGTTCCGCTCTCGATGCCATACCTCTCTCTCCCCGCCAAACGATCAAGGGACTCCTCGAGTTTCCCATAGGTGTTCGTTTTCCCCGACAGGCGGGAAGGGATCCCACAACGTCCAATTTTAAAGGGGGATAGGGGAATATGCACCCATTCCCAAAGGTGGTCTTCGCGTGCAAAGTACTTGCCTCTGCTGCAGGGATAGGCCCGAGGATGACGTTTGCCCTACTGGCGGGCGGAACGGCTTCGTTCCACCACTAGGGACACCTTTGGAGATGCCTTTGGAACCCTCGTACGCTCCCACCTCCTTTGTAGTAAAGGGAAAATTGCCTCGTCCTGCCATCTGCTGCTCGCCTGTCCTTTCCTGGCATCACCCTTGACTCCTTAGGGCCGGCCTTGCCTCGGAATGTCCTCCGTTTCGGAGTGGTCCTCAGGAGGTCCCCGGCGGGTCCTGATGCTGCTGCTCCTCGCGAGGCTTGGCCTCTCACGACGTCCTTAACATGTGACGTCACACCAGTTGATCTTGGGTTGGTGAAGCGGGCCGGTCCTGGGCCGCAGGCAGGCACGTTTGGGTACTCCCATTCCCAGAATGCCGACAGTAGCCCCGGGCCCAAGGCGCGCTTGGGTTGGCTTCTTGGCGGAGCCTTGAGGGTGGCCCGAAGCGTCGTGGCCCTAAAACGGCGAGTCCATCCTCTCCGCGCAGCATCTCCGGACCTGCTTCTGCCGACCGTCTCCGCACCCTATTCATTCCGCCGCCGGCCCTTCCTTCTATCGATCCAGCCGCTCGTTCTTCCTCTCACCCACACGCGTCACGTCGTTGTTGCCATGTTCTCTCCATCATGCCTCGGAAAGGGGGGAAATGTGGAGGCTCGTGGGGCCCGACCGTCCCGGCGGCGCCGTGGCCCGCGTTGGAACGGTCAACGGTTGTGAACCTCGAGGGGTCGAAGAAGGTTTAGTTGGTAGTTGCTTCCGACTCAATGAGTGGAGGGACACCCAGATCTGGCCGGGCTCATGGCCACGGAAGGAGAGGGGCGTCCCCCGCGGTTCCTCTCCATTTCCACGACCTCATTTTTGGTATACTGCCGCCATTCTCGGGCTTCATCAATGCAGTGCTTTCGCATTACGAAATCCATGCGCTCCACCTTGACCCCCATTCAGGAGTCCTCCTCTCTACCTTTGCGCTCTTGTGAAAGGCTTTTGTTGGCGTTACTCCTTCTGTGGCATTGCTCCGCCATTTCTTCTCCCTTGAGTTGATCTCCGAGGTGCAGTGCTCCGGGTGTGCGTCCTTGAGAACTATTGATGCAACAGTCCCCGGGGTCCTATACGCTGAGCTGCTCCCCGAAGCGGAAGGGTTCTAGCGGCAGTGGGTGCAGGTTGACGTTGTCGAGGCGGGAGCTCTTTTGCAACCTCTGCCGACACCCGCGACAATGAACCGGGGGTGGGAGCGCGAAGAGCTTAGTAACCCCGGCTCGCGCCGGTCTTGATCCGGCTAGAAAATCTGAGGCGTGCAGGGGGTGACGATGGCGATGGTGGTGCGTGAGTTTATCTGTCGACGGATTGCGCCCCTCTAGCACCACTCCTGCCCCATGTGGGCCTACACATGGCCAAGCGCCTCGTTGAGGATCCAAGTCGTCCCATTTTCCCCTCATGTCTTGCGTGAGCTGCTTCCCCGGCTGACCGACGACAATCCTGACGAGCTTCCCCTGAATGGCCTGCCACTGTACAGCTTCAAGCCCCCGAGAGCTCTTGTCGTGGAGATGCCTCTCTTTGATGAATGAGGGCTCCTTCCTGAGGGGGAAATGCGTTCCCCGGAGGCCGCGCCCCCGGGGTTCGGCCCCCCGAAGACCCTGGTTGTGCGGTTACCCCCATGAAACAGGTGGGCGGTGCGCCGCCGCCCGTCCTCCCGGCTCTAGCTTCGCGTCAAGCCGGGGTTGGTGGTGGTGATCGGTCGATGGTGGAAAGCCTTGCCCCCACTTTTGAGCCTCGCTCGAGGGCCGCCGAGTCCCCGCGCTGGGTCGCCCCTGCCGGCTGGAAGAGGAGGTTGCCCAAGGGCGGCCGCCCCCCGGCACGAGGTCCTCCGGAGATGAAGAAGTGGATGGCCATTGAAGAGTAAGCACGTGTGTCCCCCCTCGTCCTCCCTTTATGCGGCTATCTTCTAAACCTTATTCTTCAGGTTTCCCTTCGGCGGCCAGGGAGGCGGATGAGCGCCGCCTGCTCTGGAGGTCGCCGGGCATCCCGAAGCCTCTTCTCTCGCTCTACACGGGGCTTGGTCTCCTGAGCCTCATGCACGTGACCCCCCCCCCCCCCCCCCCCGCGGACTTCTTGGGTCACGGCCTCCCGTACTTCGGCGGGATGCCCATCCCCTCACCTGTGGCCACTCCTAGGGCCATGCCGCGCCTTCCCCTTGGACCCCTCCAGCATGGAGATGAGGGGCTCCTTGGGGCGCGCAATGCCGACGAAATGGCCACACGGGAGCCCCCAGCCTAGGGCACGGACTCCGGCCGGGTGATTCCTTGTGCGCTTCTCTTGCTCGCTGTACGGGAGGCGAGGACCCCTGCTGGCTTCAGCAGCCTGTCTTGGATTCGCCAGCCGCACCATGGGGCTTGCTCCGCACCGCTGCGGACGCGCTTCAACGTCTGGGCGAGGCTTGCAAGTCATGAAGCCCGCCGGGAAGGTGAGCGCCAGTACCTTGCGTCGTGGTGGCCAGCTTGAGATCGTCCTGAAACTCGGCCGCCTTCAGCGGGAGGGCACTCGTGAAGAGACGGAGGCATCCCTCGCTGTAGCGGTAGAAGCTCGCGAGCGCGCTCTCGCTGAGGCTCATGAGGCTCATTGTAGGCGTAGGGCCTCTGAAGACCACCGCAGGGAGCTTTGCGCCCTCATCGCCCGTCTTAAAGAGCAAGCTCCGCCAAGGGCCTCCCTGGAGGGCCCGCCGGCGGAGTCCTTCCACGTCGGTCCTCGAGTATCCGCCGACATGCTGGTGCTTGTAGAGGTGGAACAGTGCCTAGAGCAGGAGCGTCTGGAGATGAGGGAGCGCCAGTTGTCACTTGCCGAGGAATCCCTTGCCTTTCGTGAAGCGAAGCTTCAGGAGGATATAGACATGGGGGTGGCGGAGGCTCGACGTGCCTTTACCGTGCGAAGTTGAGGCTCTAGGAGTCCCGATTCCTCAAGCGTCGTGCCTGCCTGCAAGATTAAGTCATTGCCCTCTGGAGAAGGTTGGATCAGGAAGTGGAAAGCCGACAGGACGCGCTGGAAACAAGTGAAAGGCGCGACTTACCTGGTTAGAGACGCTTCCGAAGAGGCAGCCCACGCTCGCAGCCTTCAACCTGAGCGCTCCAGGTTGTTCCAGTCCCTCGAGCGGAGGGCTTCCCGCGCGTTGAGCGACATCTGTGGAAAAGGCGTCTCCGGTCCCCTAATTCCCGACGACTTCAGGTGCTTGGGCTTTTTCTACCGCGTCCTGGAGCATCTCGTGGCTGGCGCCGAGAAGGCCCTTGCGCTTGCGAAGGAGAAGAGCCGCGACCTTTTGGGTCAGGCCGCCTTAGAAATCTTCAGCCACCTCCTTCGCCTCGACCCCGACTTTGACTTTGCTTTGGAGTTGTATCCGGTGCAAAAGTAGATCCGAGCCGTGGCCGAATGGGTCGAGGTTCACGTGGAAGACCTGGTGTTGAGGCTTGCTCTAGAGGGCCGCGGCGTGGGCTCCGATGACGACGTGTCCTTATGATTCACAACCTCGTCCTCCTGATAGGTCCATGTGTTAAGTTTAACAACAGCTAGGTCGTGTCTGGTGGATACCTTTTAACCTTTTCACTAATGACAAGGAATGTGCGACGTTTCCATACTAGCCGCGACTATTCCTAGCCTGTGATGTCACCATGCTGATGATTTGTCCTACGAGCGTGGGACCGTTCGTGGTGTATCTTTCCTGCTTTTGGGGCAGTTTGAGGACCCTATCGGCACTCTGTGTGTGCAGGTCCCAGTCGTGCGCATTTCCCTGTCGCAGTGTGGTGCAACCCGTTACCAAGGTTTCTCCTCACAAGGCAAAGCACCGGCGCCCTGGGGGGCGAGTGGCATTGTGACCAGTGAGGCCCATGGGGCATGCTGCTGAGGAGCCCCTTTTGACACTCAAGCCGCTCTACATGGTCAGGCCCTAGTCCCGCACATTTCCATGCCGCCGCGGACGACAACAACAACAACAACAACAACAACATCAACAACAACGACGACAACAACAACATCAACAACAACGACGACGACGATGACGACGACGACGACGACAACGACGACCACAATGACAATGACGAGAGCAACGACAACA
>NC_058521.1:280596671-280601671 GCF_904849725.1 Hordeum vulgare subsp. vulgare | reverse complement strand
AGGATTTCTCGAAGTCGTCTCCTTATTGGAATTAATTCTCACTCTCCGTTCTAAAGGTATTTCTCTTCGTGTTTTTTTTATACTCCCGCAGTTTATTATTTCTAGACTAGTATTCCTACACTAGTATACGGTAGAGTAATTAGATATATTAATTAGTCTTCGTATATCCACATTAGTACTAGAATTCTTTTAGACGTAGCACCTTTATTCCGTAAAACAGCGTGGCCCTGATTTTTCAAATAGCCATAACTTTTTACTCGTTTATCCGAATTAGATGAAACCAACACCTAGAGTTTCTTCTTGATCCCACCTATCCTATGAACCTATCATATCAACGTTTTGATATTTTCAAATTTTGAAGTTTGTTCATATTCATATTCAAACTTCTTTTGATCATATCTTTTTATCCGTAGCTCCGATTTAGATGAATTCAATTGCGTCGGATTCGTATCAATGTAATCTTTCCGTTTGTATCATTAGTTTTAACTTTTCAACTTATAATTTTGATCAAATCAGATTTATCTATTAGTGCCCAAAAGTGTTCACATCGTTCTAAGTCGATTGAATGTTATATTGAAGTATTTGTATCTTTTGATCCGCTAGTTCAAATCTAGTAAATTTTTTTTCTACACGCTCATATTGATCTCCAATATCCAGTAGCATCATTAGTTTCGACCTTTGAACCTTACAAATTTGAGTGATTCAAATTTGTATTTGAACATTCATTTGATCTTATCTTGCAAATCGTACCACCTTTTCAATTGATTCCTTTTACCCGTAAACACTCATGTCATATAGTTTTGTACATAACCATCGTACTTCAGTTCAACTTCTGTTGACCTTTTGAATGCAAATCCAATTCATACTTCAATTCGCTATAACTTGTGTTGTAGTGCTCCATTTCAAGAAATTCTTTCTACAAATAAATTCGTATGTCTTATACTATTTGTCAAATAACATTCATGTTGTTCTCGCAAGATTTTTGATCATCCCCCAGAGTGTATGCAAGTCGAGCTGATATAGCAATAGTTCATCGTCCATTACCTCTTTTGATCTCATTCATGCACCTTCACTTTACAACACACTTAGGGCCTTTTTATTAAACCTTAGTACGTTGTTATTTTGCACCAAGACATGCTTTGTTCTTATGTTCTCTTGGTTCTTCCTTTTTGGCATGAATGTTTATTGAATGCTATTCATTTACGATAGATTGCTCGGAGTGTGGCGAGTAGAATTATCAGGATTTTGAGAGCGACTATCTTCATCAAGTAATACCAGGCAAGTCATTTGATCATGTATGACATATGTTTTATGCATCGTACTTTTAACATCCTATGCCCAATTGCATGCTGAGTAGGTACTTGGAAATTATGGTTGCATATTGTAGTATCATGTGGTAGGCACCCAACAACCCCGTTACTTGGCCCGGGATGAAAAATTTCATATTGCTATGCTTGAGTAGACGGGGTTTTGGTTGAGAGTTTATCACGAGTGGTGCGGGAATAATTTAATAACCAAGACCGGTTAAGTCAAGATTTTGCAAGACCTCGTGATGCAATGCAACTCTGGGTGAAGGACGGTTGATCAGCTCCCTGGAGAAACCAGTGGATGACCCGGGATGCTGGAGACGTGCCATGACATCTTGCGGAAAGCTTAACCCAGGCTTAAAGAGACGGACGGATATTTTCAAGACCCAAGGCTTACCTGCATAGCCACAAGTCATTATGGGCTTTGGCTTGGTTGGACAACGCGGCGACTCTGGACAGGCGGTGCTAGCAGATGTAGAAGAACGGTTGGATTGGATGGGCACCGACAGGGATTCAGAGTGACCCGTTGAAAGACCATGTTTTGATCATCCGGTCTTCAAACACCCTGAAGTGCGAGGACATACACGGAGGCGATCAAATCTTGTGGGGAACGTGTGCAAAACTCTGGAGAGTACTCAAACCTAATCGATTAGCCGTGTCCACGGTCATGGACAACTTGAGCCAAAGGAACTGAAGTTATCTGGAATTCTCAACACCATTATATATATTTGATGTGGGTAATATTGATAACTTGGGTATGAGAACTGGTTGGCGGAACCATCTCATTAACAACCAACTACGTAGTAATATTTTGCTTTTAGCCCCTCTCTTGTTGTAGGAGAAAATTTGCTTTACGCTAAAACTTACAACACCACCTGCCATATATGCATATAGTATAGATGATATTTTTCCCCCTCTCATATGTGACTTGCCGGCATATTCAATATGCTGACCTACATGGCTGCAACGTCTTATGTTGCAGATATTTTTCTTCGACGACTAAGAGTACGATTCAGGGTTACGGTCTACACTCAACTTGCCGTTGGTGTTTATTGGGACTCCACTCCCTTGACTGCTTCCGCTGAGATATTTAATGTATATATCAGTTTTACGCTACTTACATGTGATTGCACTTTGATATATACATTGATGTACTATGTGTGCCAGCATACTGATCCAGGGATGGCACAGATACACAGAGGCTTGACTCGTTTTGAGTCTGGTCGCTACCGAAATGGTATCATAGCACATGCTGACTGTAGGACGTGAACCTAGAAACTGGAAATTTCTTTGGAAAGGATCTCTCAAAAATTTTATTTTCAACAACACAATTTCATTCTCATATCTTCTGATTTCATCGAATGTTCCCTCTCACCTCAAATAGTTAGACAATACCCTTACCCCTTTGACCACATGAAGGATCAACTGAGTCCCACTTCAACGTAAAGAGGATTTCATCAGGCATTGCAGAATTGAAGCTGCACCAGTTGAAGACTCTCAAGACCCAAAGAATTCGAAGACCCTAAAGCGTTCGAATATTTATATGACCATTAGAAGTCCAAACCCCTGTTATATACCCACGTTAGATACGATGATTTGTCAGCCGTAATTGGTGTGTGTTTTTCGACAGCCACAAATAAAACCTATTCTCGAATATACTGTTGGTATTGCGTGTATCTCCCTCTCTCTCTTACCCGTCTCATCCCAAAAACCATGGACCCAATAGATGGCGTATGAAGCTGGACTTGTAGTCTCTGGACCAATGACCCAGCCGGAGGCTGAAATATGGATTCAGAACATGGAGAACCACTTCGGGAACAATTTGATTTCAAGGAAATATGAAGTGGCACACGCTCTTCAGTACTTTACCCAAGGTGCTGCTATCTGGTGGAAAATGCGTCATGCCATACAAGGATTTAGTGGATCAGAAACTTGGGACGAATTCAAGAACACTCTGTTAAGATCCCGACTTATTCAGAAGTGCTATGATAAGCCCGATGAAGAAGCCTTGTGCATGCAAGATCTATGGAGAACTAGGACACACCCAGGAAGAACAGAAGGATGGATGCCCTCATCGTGAAGAAAATCACCGAGCTGAGGAATGCCCAAGTAGTCAGGTGACTTGTTTCTTGTGTGCAGGAACCACCCACTACCCAGCGGCGTGTCACATTTACCCCAGGTATGCCTGAAACCCACAGCCCCCGGGACTAACAAGGATCAAGTACTATCTTTTTGGAGAAGGAAACTTGTATCAGCAAACATTTTCTTAGGAGCATACGACAACCTGAGAGTGGTGAAGAACCGATAGATGTTTTGTTCAGCTTGCAGAACCAATGGTTTATCCGAACTTCGTTCTTGGACAAGAGAAACTCTGCAACGCTTGTGAGGATGCCCAAGTGTTAGTATACGAGATTCACTAAACCTTATACAAGGTAATGATTTCAACGCGACATGGCTTGGCCACCATGATGACTTACTCTTATCATTCTGTTGCTATTCGGAAAGGTAAATCTAAGAGACTTACCCATAGCGAGAGACGACGCTCTTCGAAGCTTTTGTTTAAGCCTTAGAATGGTATAAGAAAAGCCCCATGTACATGGCATTTCTTGTCACGCGTAGGAAACTTTACGGTGAGGATGAAACCAAGACCCCTCTCTCTATGGATAACCACAAATGGTAGACCACCATGAGAATCATCGATAGGTTATTTAGTATTAATCACGAGTCTGTCAGTTAAGAAGACCCAGTAACGGAAGAAGCTTGTATCAACAAAAGAACCCTCGATTTCTATGGGAACGTTATGAGTATAATGGGAGAGCATCACCAGAGGAGTTAGTATAAAGTCTGTGAGAAGTCAGATGCCAAAACCCGAGAGGATTTCTAAAATTCTGAGGGACTTTGCAGGAGATTGGATTTGTTAGAAGACCTCCAAAACCTAAACCTTTTCTTTCTAGCCTCCACAAAAAAACTATAACAACAACAACAACAACAACGACGACAACAACAACAACGACGACGACGACAACGACGACGACGACGACAACAATGACAACGCCGACAACAATGAGAACAATGATAACAACGACAACTACGACAAGAACAACAACAACAACGAAGAGGACGACAACATTGACAACAACTACAATAGAGACACCAACGAAAACAACAAAAACAACAACGAATATGACAATGCCGACAAGAACAACAACGACGAGAACAACGACAACAACAACAACAATAACAACAACAAGAACAACAACAACAAAACCAACGACAATGACGACGACGAAGACGATGATGACGACAATGACGAGGACAAAGAAGACGACGACGACGAGAATGACAACGACTTCGACGACCACGATGCCAATAGCAACAACAACAACAAGAACAACAACAACAACGATGACGACGACGACGAAGACCACAATGACGACAACATAGACAATGACGAGAACAACAACAACAATAACATCAACCAAAACAACAACAACAACACAACAACAACGCCGACAACAACAACAATAGCGATAGCAACGAAAACAACAACAACAAACAACAACAACAACAGTAACAACGACAACAACAACAACAACAACAACAATGACGATGACGACGACGACGACAACAACGAAGATTATGTCGGCGATGATGACAAGGACGGCGACGATGACGACGACGAAAACAACGACA
>NC_058521.1:280579171-280591671 GCF_904849725.1 Hordeum vulgare subsp. vulgare | reverse complement strand
CAACAACAACAACAATAGCCACAACAACAACAATAGCCACAACAACAACAACAAAGACGACGAGGACGACAACGACAACAACAAGAATGACGATAACAACGAAAATGATGAGAACAACGACGACAACGACAAAAAAAACAACAACGATAAAAGCGACGACAGTGACAAAAGCGACATCCATGACAAGAACAACAACAAGAATGTAGCGACCCGACTCAAGACGAGTCAAGCCTCTGGTGTTTCCGTACCATGCCAAGATCATGCTGGTACACACACAATACATAATGTATATATTCAAGAGTGTAATCACACGGCTTTATTAATCGAAATCTCATAAAGAGTACTTTATTACAATAAAGGATTACAATAAAGTGGCTGAAGGCCAACTCATGAGATTATCTAACGAAGACTAAGCGGAAGCATCAGGTAGACGAGTCCATCCGACTCCAAGGGCATGTCGCTGAGCGTAGAACGTAGCCTCACTCCTGGTCGGAAAAGTAATCTGCAACATGATACGTTGCAGCCTTGTAGGTCAGCATATTGAATATGCCGGCAAGTCATCAAAGAGAGGAGTAAAATGATAATCAACTATCTCTACATGCATATTTGGCCAGTGGAGCTGAGTTTTGCATAAAGCCAGTTTTATCCTACAACAAGAGGGGTTGAAAGCAAAATATTACTACAATGTTTGTAGTTAACGAGATGGTTCCGCCAACCAATTCTCGTACCCGAATAGTTGTTAACACCCACATCATTATTAAGTTGTGTCGAGAGTTCAGGCGAAATTCAATGCCTTCAGCTCAAGTTGTCCATGACCGTGGACACGGCTAATCGATTAGGTTGGGCACTCTGCAGAGTTTTGCACACGTTCCCCACAAGATTTGATCGCCTCCGGGTTTGTCCTCGCACTTTAGGATGTTTGAACACCGGATGATCAAAACATGGTCTTTCAACGGGTCCCTCTGAATCCCTGTTGGTGCCCATCCATTCCTACCGTTCGTCTACATCTGCTAGCACCGCCTGGCCAGAGTCGCCGCGTTGTCCAACCAAGCCAGAGCCCATAATGACTTGTGGCTGTGCAGGTAAGCCTTGAGTCTTTGAAAATATCCGTCCGTCTCTTTGAGCCTGGGTGAAGCTTTCCGCAGGATGTCATGGCCTCTCCAGCATCCCGGGCAACCACTGGGTTCTGCGGTGAACCGATCAACCGTCCTTCACCCAGAGTTGCATTGCGTCCGAGGTCTTAAAAATCTTGTCTTAGTCCGGTCTTGAATATTATATCAACCTCGCATCACTCGTGGTATACACTCAACCGATAACCCGTCTACTCAAGCATAGCATTAGGAAATTGTCGTCCGGGGGCCAAGTATCAGGGTTGTGGTGTTCCTACCACATGATACTACAACTTATGCTAAAGTTTCCAAGTACCTAGGCAGCATGCAATTGGGCAAAGAAGGTGATCTACCATGCATGGAAAACATAGATAAATAACATGATCAAAATGACTTGCCTTGATGATAGTTGTCTTGCTCGAGCGTCTCTATGTAACACGCTTCGCAATCCGGATGATCTACCGATACAAACACAAAGCACACCATAAGCACTTCAATCATGCCACAAGTAAAAATAACATCACAAGTAAGGATTTGCGAAAGACTACGCAAAAGAATTTATCGCGCGCCGGTATGGCAGAAACTTGTTTCTGTTGAAAACACGAGTAAAAATACTTTCAAAAATCCGAAACTTCTACCACAGTAAGATTTTATCACTAGAAAGCAGTAGAATCAACTCAAAATCATTTTTCAAACTCCTGGAATAGACAAAACAAGGTTTTAACTAAATCTGCTCTAACTTATATTTAAAAATTTCAAACATAGACGAATTATATGTTTTTAAAAACTACAGGAAATTTGTGAGCTACTGGAAAAAGAATCAATGTCATTGTACTTAGGGATAAAAAGTTGTGGCCAAAACAAAACAGAAAGTTTCCGTTTTTGAAATCAGGCAGAAAATTATAAAACTACTAGTGGCTAATCAGAGGGTATACGTGGCAGGCTACTATTGGCTGCGGGGGCTGTTTGATGCAACGCTACGGGCAAACGGCCGAAGCTAAGGAAAAATTTGTTGGCTAAATATAAGTGAACTAAAAACCCACTGGTTTTCTAAGATAAACCGAAGAGGTACAAAAGATCTAATCTATAGCCATAGGATCAAGATCTAAGGGTTAAAAAGAAACAACATGAAATAACAGAGAGAGAGGGAGGCAACCTTGACCGGGGCAGTGGGTTGCTCCGGCGAGGTGTGGCTGGCCGGAGAGGGAGGGGACTCCGGGGCGGTGGGGGAGATGGGCGGCGGCGGCGGGGGTGCTCCTCCTTGGGGGGAGGCGCTTGGGGGAGAGAAGCGGCGACGGGGCTGCTCCCAGGGCGAGGCCGAGGGGTGGCAGCAGCTTGCTGCCGGCGAGGTGGCGGTGCTGCGGGGCTAGGGCGGCGGCGGCTCGGGGTAGGGTGGGAACGGGGGTGGCTCGGGGGGCTCTCTTATATTGGCTAGGTGAAGGGAGTAGAAAGGAAAGGGAGAGGGAGAAACGGGAACAAAATCGCGAGGTGGGGAAGGGCTCGGTCTCGGTACTGGTGGAAGAAAGGAAAGAGAGGAGAGGGACGTAGGAGAAGGCCGCGGGGGTGATAGGCTCGGTCGGTGGGGCCCTCTGCCAGTGAGAGGGTGGCAGGAAAAAAAGGGGCAGGTGGCCGGTTCTAAGGGATTTCGGATCCCAGGGAAGTGGATCTCGGGCTAGGCTTATCTAGCGCCCAGGGGCGGCGGCTAAAAAAAACAAAAGGACTTTCCTTTTTTTAAACCTTTTCTGAAACAGAAATATAAAAGCTAAAAAAGGAAATAAATAAAAATATCTATATATGGTATCATATACCCAAAAAATCAGAAAAAGAATCTCTACCCGAATAACATTTTTCCAAAGCAAAAATAAATACTTTTAAAAAATGTTTTTTTTCAGAATTTCCAAATTTGCAGGTTCTTTTAGAATCTTCTTCTTGAGGGTTTCCTTCACTGCATCTTTCTGCTGCTTGACAACTTGTTGCACCTTGGGGTAAATGTGACACTGAGCTGGGTAGTGGGTGGTTCCTTCACACAAGAAACAAGTCACCTGACTACCTGGGCACTCCTCAACTGGGTGATTTTCTTCACAATGAGTGCATCCATCCTTGTGTTCTTCCTGGGTGTGTCCTATTTCTCCACAGATATTGCATGCACGAGTCTTCTTCTTCGGGTGATCATAGCACTTCTGAATAAGACGATACCTTAATAGAGTCTTTTTGAATTCGTCCCAAGTTTCTGCTCCACTAAATCCTTGTATGGCATGGTGCATTTTCCACCAGATTGCAGCACTTTGGGTAAAGTACTAGAGAGCGTGTTCCACCTCATACTTCCTTGAAATCAAGTTGCTCCCGAAGTGGTTCTCCGTGTTTTGAATCCATATATCAGCCTCCAACTGGGTCATTGGTCCAGAGACTACAAGTCCAGCTTCATACTCCATCTGGTAGGGTTGAGGTTTTGGGGATGAGACGGGTAAGAGAGGGAGGGAGATACACACAATACAAACAATATTTTTGAGAATAGGTTTTATTTGTGGCCGTCGGAAAACACACACCAATGACGGCTCACAAATCATCGTATCTAACGTGGGTATATAACTGGGGTTTGGACTTCTAATGGTCATATAATTATTCGAACGCTTCAGGGTCTTCAATAGGTGTAGCTTCAATTCTTCAAATGCATGGTGAAATCCTCTTTACTTTGAAGTCGAACTCCGTTGATGCTTCATGAGGTCAAAGGGGTAAGGGTATTGTCTAACTATTTGAGATGAGAGAGAACATTCGATGAAATCAGAAGAGATGAGAAGTAAAAGGTGTTCTTGAAAATAAAATTTTAGAGAGATCCTTTCCTAAGAAATTTCCAGTTTCTAGGGTCACGTCCTACAGTCAACATGTGCTCTGATACCATTTCTGTAGCGACCCGACTCAAAACGAGTCAAGCCTCTGTGTTTGTGTGCCATCCCTGGATCAGTATGCTGGCACACACAGTACATCAATGTATATATCAAAGTGCAATCACATGTAAATAGCGTAAAACTGATATATACCTTAAATATTTTAGCGGAAGCAGTCAAGGGAGTGGAGTCCCAATAAACACCAACGGCAAGTTGAGTGTAGACCGTAACCCTGAATCGTACTCTTACTCGTCGAAGAAAAATATCTGCAACATAAGACGTTGTAGCCGTGTAGGTCAGCATATTGAATATGTCGGCAAGTCACAGAAGAGAGGGGTGAAAAGTAGTCATCTATACTATATGCATATATGGCAGGTGGGGCTATAAGTTTTTAGCGAAAAGCAAGTTTTCTCCTACGTCAAGAGAGGGCTAAGAGCAAAATGTTACTACGCTGTTGGTTGTTAATGAGATGGTTCCGCCAACCAGTTCTCATACCCAAGTTATCAATATTACCCTCATCAAGTATTTATAATGGAGTTGAGAATTTCAGATAACTTCAGTTCCTTTGGCTCAAGTTGTCCATGATCGTGGACACGGCTAATCGATTAGGTTTGAGTACTCTGCAGAGTTTTGCACACGTTCCACACAAGATTTGATCGCCTCCGTGTATGTCCTCGCACTTCAGGGTGTTTGAAGACCGGATGATCAAAACATGGTCTTTCAACGGGTCCGTCTGAATCCCTGTCGGTGCCCATCCAATCCTACAGTTCTTCTACATCTGCTAGCACCGCGTGTCCAGAGTCGCCGCGTTGTCCAACCAAGCCAGAGCCCATAATGACTTGTGGCTGTGCAGGTAAGCCTTGGGTCTTGAAAATATCCGTCCGTCTCTTTGAGCCTGGGTGAAGCTTTCCGCAGGATGTCATGGCCGTCACCAGCATCCCGGGTCATCCACTAGTTTCTCCAGGGAGCCGATCAACCGTCCTTCACCCAGAGTTGCATTGCGTCCGAGGTCTTGAAAATCTTGTCTTAACCGGTCTTGATTATTTAATCAACCTCGCATTACTCGTGTTATGCACTGAACCGAAATCCTGTCTACTCAAGCATAGCAATATGAAATTTGTCGTCCCGGGGCCAAGTATCGGGGTTGTTTGGTGCTTACCACATGATACTACAACCTATACTAAAATTTCCAAGTACCTAAGCAGCATGCAATTTGGGCATAGGATGGTAGAACTACGATGCATAAAACATAGGTGATAGTATGATCAAAGTGACTTGCCTGGTGATCTTGACGAAGAAGAATTTCTCGAGAAATAACTTGATAGACTACTCGTCACTCTCTGATGAAATCTATATAACAAACATATCATTCATATAAGCACTCATACTAGCAATCATTCTAGCAATCAAAACAAAAGAGAGAGCGAATAGGAATCCGAAAGAAACTTCAAAGAAGACTAGGGAGTCTTCTACTACATCAAACACTAAATGGTTTTTCTCCAACAGAAAATAATAACAAGGAACTAAGATATAAATTTAACTAAGATAAAATAGAGTATTTTTCACAAAAAAATTTTGAAAGTATTTCCAAACGGGATTTCAAACAATGGAGAAACCAATTGCAAGTTACTAAGGAACTAGAATTGATTTCATGATAACAAATAAAAATAAAATCAAAACTTGTTGCAAAACTACTGTTAACTAACATAAACAAAACAATAATCTTTCTGAAATATAAAAGAAAATAATTTAAAACAATTTAGAGAAAAAGAAATAGCCATAGTCCTAAAAGAGGTGAAACAGAAATTGTTTCACAAGAAACCATGATTTAAAATACTCAAATAATTCTCAATTTTTTACCACTGATACATAAGATAACTAGTGATCAGTAGCAAAAGGAATCAAATTAAAATCTATTTTTAAACTCCCGGAATAAGCAAAACAAGCTTTAATTCAAATCTGATCTAACTCAATTTTCTAAATCCAAGCATAGACAAATTATATATCTACAGAAACTAAATAAAATTTGTGATCGGACGCAAAAAGAATCACCTAATTCAGAGGTATAGACTAATAGATATGAATTTTCTAAGATTGCAATTTTCTGAAAAAACTGCAATACGGGATTTCGTGAATCTCACCATGGGTGACAGAGAGGAAGAACTCCGGCGAGGTAGCTGCTCCGGCGAGGTGGGGAGGTCGCCGGCGGGGTGAGGAATCGGCGGAGGAGTAGCACGGCAAGGGGTGGGGCGCTGGAGAGGCTCGGCAGGGGTGGTGGGGAAGCGCCACGAGACCTACTGTACTCCGTTCTTGACAGGAAGATGAGGATGGTGGCGCCGTGGCTATGAGCATGGGAACGGGGCGTTTCTTGAGGGGAATGGAATGAGGAGGACGAGCGGATCCTTTATAGGTGGCGAGGAGGTGCTGGGAGGGAAGGAGATTCGCGAATTTTTGAAGGGGAGGATCTCTTGATTCCTGCCGTGGAAGTTCCTGGTAACGTGAATGACTAGAGGAAGGAGAAGATACTAAACGGGCCAGATTAGGAAACTCCTTAATGGGTCAGGTCTTTATTTCCTATTAAACGCGATTTATTTCCTTTTTTCAAAATTAGGAAAGTAAAACGATAAAAGGGAAATCAAATCAATTCGTAATATAGAGTTTCTATACACTAAAATTATCAGAAAAATAAAATCTAAATGATGGGCATTTTTCCACAGCCAAAATAAGAACTTCAAAAAAATGTTTTTCCAAAAAATCCCTAAAAGCATTATTTCTTTTTGCAATTATTTTCTCAAATTAAATTTTGGTTTTTTTCTTGGCTCAAAATATTTCAATGAATGCCCCTGGTTTTTTGAGGGTCATTTTCCTCCGCTCTTTCTTGCGTGCAAGAATTTTGTCGGGGCATTTTGTCGGGGAAGCAAAATATAGAAGCAAGGGCAAATATTTTGAAAGGATTCAAATGCAAACTCCGTTCAAATTCTTTATAGTTGAAGAAGTCATGTCATCTTCTCTCTTTGCTTTTAAAAGGTTGAATTTGAATTCATCGGAGATCGGGAAAGTCATTTTATTCCCTCTGATTCAAAAGTTTTTGAAAAGTTCCAAATTTCACACAAGTTTCAATCACTCAAGCAAACAAACAAACAATCTAATAATTATTTTAACATTCCAAAATTTGGGATGTTACAGTTGTTGTCGTTGTCATCGTCTTCGTTGGTGCTGTTGTTTTTGTTGTTGTTGTTGTTATTATTATTCTCGTCATTGTCGTTGTTGTCGTTGTTTTCGTCCGTTGTCATCGTCGATGTTATTGTTCTTGTTGTTCTCGTTGTCGTTGGTGTTGTCCTTGTCATTGTTGTTGTTGTTGATGAAGTCATTGTTGTTGTTGTTGTGTAGCGACCCGACTCAAAACGAGTCAAGCCTATGTGTTTTTGTGCCATCCCTGGATCAGTATGCTGGCACACACAGTACATCAATGTATATATCAAAGTGCAATCACATGTAATAGCGTAAAACTGATATATACCTTAAATATTTCAGCGGAAGCAGTCAAGCGAGTGGAGTCCCAATAAACACCGACGGCAAGTTGAGTGTAGACCGTAACCCTGAATCGTACTCTTACTCGTCGAAGAAAAATATCTGCAACATAAGACGTTGCAGCCGTGTAGGTCAGCATAATGAATATGCTGGCAAGTCACATATGAGAGGGGGTAAAATATCATCTATACTATATGCATATATGGCAGGTGGTGTTGTATGTTTTAGCGTAAAGCAAATTTTCTCCTACAACAAGAGGGGCTAAAAGCAAAATATTACTACGCTGTTAGTTCTCAATGAGATGGTTCCGCCAACCAGTTCTCATACCCGACTTGTCAATAATTCCCACATCAATATTATTATTTGTGTTGAGAATTTCAGATAACTTCAGTTCCTTTGGCTCAAGTTGTCCATGACCGTGGACACGGCTAATCGATTAGGTTTGAGTACTCTGCAGAGTTTTGCACACGTTCCCCACAAGATTTGATCGCTTCCGTGTATGTCCTCGCACTTCAGGGTGTTTGAAGAACGGATGATCAAAACATGATCTTTCAACGGGTCCCTCTGAATCCCTGTCGGTGCCCATCCATTCCTACCGTTCTTCTACATCTGCTAGCACCGCCTGTCCAGAGTCGCCGCGTTGTCCAACCAAGCCAGAGCCCATAATGATTTGTGGCTGTGCAGGTAAGCCTTGGGTCTTGAAAATATCCGTCCGTCTCTTTGAGCCTGGGTGAAACTTTCCGCAGGATGTCATGGCCGTCCCCAGCATCTCGGGTCATCCACTGGGTTCTCCAGGGAGCCGATGAACCGTCCTTCAAACAGAGTTGCATTGCGTCCGAGGACTTGAAAATCTTGTCTTAACCGGTCTTGATTATTTAATTAACCTTGCATCACTCGTGTTATGCACTCAACCGAAATCCTATCTACTCAAGCATAGCAATATGAAATTTGTCGTCCCGGGGCCAAGTGTCGGGGTTGTTGTGTGCCTACCACATGATACTACAATCTATACTAAAATTTGCATGTACCTAAGCAGCATGCAAATTTGGGCATAGGATGGTAGAACTACGATGCATAAAACATAGGTGATAGTATGATCAAAGTGACTTGCCTGGTGATGTTGACGAAGAAGAATTTCTCGAGAAATAACTTGATAGACTACTCGTCACTCTCCGATGAAATCTATATAACAAACATATCATTCACATAAGCACTCATACTAGCAATCATTCTAGCAATCAAAAGAAAAGAGAGAGCGAATAGGAATCCGAAAAAAACTTCAAATAAGACTAGGGAGTCTTCTACTACGTCAAACACTAAATAGTTTTTGTCTAAGAGAAAATAATACAAGGAACTAAGATATAAATCTAACTAAGATAAAATAAATTATTTTTCACAAAACTATTTGAAAGTATTCCCAAACGGGATTTGAAACAGTGGTGAAACCAATTGCAAGTTACTAAGGAACTAGAATTGATTTGATGAAAACAAATAAAACTAAAATAAAAACTTGTTGGAAAACTACTGTTTAACTAAGATAAACAAAACAATAATCTTTCTGAAATAATAAAGAAAATATTTTAAAACAAAGATAGAAAAGGAATTAGCCGAAATCCTAAAAGACGTGAAACATAAATTGTTTCACAAGAAACAGTGAGCTAAGGTACTCAAACAATTCTGAAATTTTTACCACTGATAAATAAGATCACTAGTGATCAGTACCAAAAGGAATCAAATTAAAAGCTATTTTTAAACTCCCGGAATAGGCAAAACAAGGTTTAAACTAAATCTGGTCTAACAAGGAATCAAATTATATGTTTTTAAAAACTACAGGAAATTTGTGAGCTACTGGAAAAAGAATCACTATCATTGGACTTATGGATCAAAAGTTGTGGCCAAAACAAAACAGAAACTTTGTTGTTTTTGGAACTAGACAGAAAAAGAGAATAATTGCTACAGACACGTGGCGCCCACTGATTGGCTAAGGGTGTTTGTTGCGTCGGCTAAACAGCGAATGGCCGAAGTATAAGAAAAAGTTCTCTGGCTAAAAGTTAAGTGAATAAAAACCAGTGCGGTTTTTGTTTAAAATCCGAAAGGTTATCTACTCTAATCTACACCGTTGAAAATAGTCTAAGGGTAAAACTAAAAAAACAAAACAAGTAAAAAAAGGAAAGAGGGGCCTTACCGTGGCTGGGAGTTGCTCCCGTGCTGGAGCCTTCTCCGGCGAGGGTGGGGGTGGCCGGCGAGGGTGGGGAAGGGCCGGTGGAGGAGGGGCTCCTGGGGGGAAGGCGAGGGGGAGGTGGAGACCTACAGGGGGGGCGACGGGGGAAGTTTCTGGCTGCTCGTGCTCCTGGCAATGGGGCGATGGGGAGGGGTGCAGCGAGATGGAGGGGTGGTGGAGGAGGGGCCGAAGGGTGGAGGGGTGGGCTCGGCAGGGAGGGGAGGTGCAGCGAGGTGTAGGAGGGGATGCAGGGCGATGTGGAGGAGTTCCTGGCGAGCTTCTGGTGACCGACTCCGGCGAGGTGGCGCGCGAGCTAGAGGTGGGGACAGGGGGTTGTTTCAACGGGAATGGAACGAGGAGGCCATGGGGGTTCTTATAGAGGCGACGGGAGGCGCTGGGAGGGAAGGTGCTTCGCGAATCCCGGAGGTGGGGATTCTTCTCTCCATGGAAGGAAAGCTTGTTGTGACGTGAGAGGAAACACAGAAGGAAGAAGATCTTCCTGGGCTAGAGAAAAAAAGAAATCGCGCCGAGGCCAACCAGCCCAACCATGTGCATGTGTTGTGCGGTGGCCGATTCCTTTGGCCCATGAGGCACCTTTTTACTTCTTTTTTTCTAGTTTCCCTACATTACGTATATATTTCGTCCCACATCGCCTACGTATGGACCATTAGACCTCCCTTCCACCTATAAATATAGACCCATAAGAGCATCCAAAAATCATCTATTTCAGGTTAAATCAATCTTTTGGTTTAACTAGATTTATTAAATAAAAATATTTTTTCTTCTCTTCGGCGGGATTTCTCGAAGTCGTCTCCTCATTGGAATTAATTCTTACTCTGCATTCTAAAGGTATTTCTCTTCGTATTTTTTTATACTCCCATAGTTTATTATTTCTAGACTAGTATTCATACACCAGTATACGGTAGAGTAATTAGATATATTAATTAGTCTTCGTATTTACACAATAGTAATGGAATTCTGTTAGACATAGCACTTTTCTTCCGTAAAACAGCTTGGCCCTGATTTTTCAAATTGCCATAACTTTTTACTCGTTTATCCGAATTAGATGAAATCAACGCCTAGAGTTTCGCCTTGATCCCACCTATCCGCTGAACCTAAAAACCAAGAAAGTAGTAACATTTTGCTTTTAGCCCTCTCTTGTTGTAGGAGAAAAAAATGCTTTACGCTAAAACATACAAATCCACATGCCATATATGCATATAGTATAGATGATATTTTACCCCCTCTCAGTTGAAGCTGCACCAATTGAAGACTCTCAAGACCCGAAGAATTCAAAGACCCTGAAGCGTTCGAATATTTATAAGACCATTAGAAGTCCAAACCCCAATTATATACCCACGTTAGTTACGATGATTTGTGAGCCGTCATTGGTGTGTGTTTTACGACGGCCACAACTAAAACCTATTCTCAAAAATATTGTTTGTATTGTGTGTATCTCCCTCCCTCTCTTACTTTGTCTCATCCCCAAAACCTCAACCCTACCAGCTGGAGTATGAAGCTGGACTTGTAGTCTCTGGACCAATGACCCAGTCGGAGGCTGAAATATGGATTCAGAACATGGAGAACCACTTCGGGAACAACTTGATATCAGGGAAGTATGAAGTTGAACACGCTCTTCAGTACTTTACACAAAGCGCTGCAATCTGGTGGAAAATGCATCATTCCATACAAGGATTTAGTGGAGCAGAAACCTGGGACGAATTCAAGAAGACTTTGTTAAGATCCCGTCTTATACCGAAGTGCTATGATAATCCGAAGAAGAAGACTTGTGCATGCAAGATCTGTGGAGAAATAGGACACACCCAGGAGGAACACAAGGATGGATGCACTCATTGTGAAGAAAATCACCCAGCTGAGGAATGCCCAAGTAGTCAGGTGACTTGTTTCTTGTGTGAAGGAACCACCCACCACCCAGTGGTATGTCCCATTTACCCCAAGTATGCCAGAAACCCACAGACCCTGGGACTAACAAGGATCAAGTACTATCTCTTTGGAGAAGGAAACTTGTATCAGCAAACATTTTCTTAGGAGCATACGACAACTTGAGAGTGGTGAAGAAACGATAGATGTTTAGTTCAGCTTGCAGAACCAATGGTTTATCCGAACTTCGTTCGTGGACAAGAGGAACTCTGCAACGCTTGTGAGGATGTCCAAGTGTTAGAATACGAGATTGTTGTTGTTGTTGTTGTTGTTGTTGTTGATGTTGTTGTTATTGTCGTCGTCATCGTGGTTATCATTGATGTCATTGTTGTTGTTGTCGGTGATGTCGTTGTTGTCATTGTTGTCGTCGTCGTTGTTGTTGTTGTTGTTGTTGTTGTTGTTGTTCTTGTTGTCGTCGTCGTGGTTGTCGTTGATGTTATTGTTGTTGTTGTTGGTGATGTCGTTGTTGTCACTATGTCATTGTTGTTGTTGTTGTTGCTGCTATTGTTGTTGTCGTTGTTGTCGCTGTTGTCATTGTTGTCGTTATTGTTGTCGTTGTTGTTATTGTCGTTGTTGTCATTGTTCTCGTCATTGTTGTTGTTCCCGTTGTTTACGTTGTCATATGCCGGCAAGTCATCAAAGAGAGGGGTAAAAATAATAATCAACTATCTCTACATGCATATTTGGCAGGTGGGGCTATAAGTTTTGCACAAAGCCAATTTTATCCTACAACAAGAGGGGCTGAAAGCAAAACATTACTACATTGTTGGTTGTTAACGAGATGGTTCCGCTAACCAATTCTCGTACCCGAGT
>NC_058521.1:280569171-280574171 GCF_904849725.1 Hordeum vulgare subsp. vulgare | reverse complement strand
TGTTGTTGATGTTGTTGTTGTTGTTGTTGTTTTTGGTGTTGTTGTTGTTGGTGGTGTTGTTGTTGTTGTTGTCGTTGATGTCGTTGCTATCGTTGTAGTCGTTGTTTTTGCTGTCGTCGGCGTTTCGTCGTCGTCGTCGTCATTGTTGTTGTTGTCGTCGTTGTTGTTGTTGTTGTTGTTGTTGTCGTTGTTGTTGTCGTTATTGTTGTTGTTGTTGTTATTGTTGTTGTTGTTGTTGTTGTTGTTGTCGTTGTCGTTGTCGTCGTCGTCGTCGTCGTTGTTGTTGTTGTTGTTGTTGTTACCATTGTTGTTGTTGTTGTTGTTACCTATCGATGTTGTTTTTGTTGTTACCATTGTTGTCGTCACTGTCGTCATTGTTTTTGTTTTTGTTTCCTTAGTTGTCATTGTCGTCAACGTTGTCCTCGTTTTTGTTCTTGTCATCATTGTCATCATCAATGTCGTCGTCGTCGTTGTTGTTGTCGTTGTGGTGTTGGTGGTGGTGTTGGTGGTGGTTGTTTTTTTTTTTTGTTTTTGTTATTGTTGTTGTTGTTGTTGTTGCTGCTGCTGCTGCTGTTGTCGTTGTTGTCATCCTTGTCTTCATCGTTGTCATCATTGTCGTCGTCGTCGTCGTTGACGTCGTTGTCATCGTCGTGAACGTCGTCGTTGTTGTTTTGGCCATTGTTGTCGTTTTTCTATTAGTAGTAGTTGTTGTTGTTGTCGTTCTTCTTGTCATTGTCGTTGTTGTCATTGCTATCGTCGTTGTTGTTGTTGTTGTTGTCGTTGTTGTCGCTGTTGTCATTGCTCTCGATGTTGTCATTGTTTTTTTTGTTATTGTTGTTGTGTAGTTGTCATTGTTGTCGTTGTTCTCGTGATTGTCATCGTTGTCGTTGTTGCCATCGTTGTCGTCGTCGACATCATCGTCGTCGTCGTCGTTGTTGTTGTTGTTCTTGTTGTTGTTGTTGTTGTTGTTGTTGTTGTCGTTGTCGTCGTTGTTGTTGTTGTTGTTGTTGTTCTTCTTCTTCTTCTTGTTCTTGTCGTCGTCATCGTGGTTGTCGTTGATGTCATTGTTGTTGTTGTCGGTGATGTCGTTGTTGTCATTTTTGTCGTTGTCGTTGTTGTTGTTGTTGTTCTTGTCGTCGTCGTCGTGGTTGTCGTTGATGTCATTGTTGTTATTGTCGGTGATGTCGTTGTTGTCATTGTTGGCGTTGTTGTTGTTGTTGTTGTTGTTATTGTTGTAGTCGGCTGTTGTCGTTGTTGTTGTTGTTGTCATTGTTGTCGTTGTTGTTGTCGTTGTTGTTATTGTCGTTGTTGTCATTGTTCTCGTCATTGTCGTTATTGCCGTCGTTTTCGTTGTCTTCGTCATCGTCGTAGTCGTTGTCTTTGTTGTTGTTGTTGTTGTTGTTGACGTTGTCATTGTCGTTGTCGTTGTTGTCGTTGTTGTCGTCGTTGTTGTTGTGGTTGTTGTTGTTGTTGTTTTTGTTGTTGTTGTAGTTGTTGTTGTGGTCGTAGTCGTCATTGTCGTCTTTGTTGTTGTTGTTGTTGTTGTTGTTGTCATTGCTATCGTTGTCGTTTTTGTTGTTACCATTGTTGTCGTCACTGTCGTCATCGTTGTTGTTTTTGTTTCCTTAGTTGTCATTGTCGTCAACGTTGTCCTCGTTTTCGTTCTTGTCATCATTGTCATCATCAATGCCGTCGTCGTCGTTGTTGTTGTTGTCGTTGTGGTGGTGGTGGTCGTGTTGGTGGTGGTTGTTTTTATTTTTGTTTTTGTTATTGTTGTTGTTGTTGTTGATGTTGTTGTTGCTGTTGTTATCGTTGTTGTCACCCTTGTCGTCATCGTTGTCATCATTGTCGTCGTTGTCATCGTCGTCAACGTCGTCGTTGTTGTTTTAGCCATTGTTGTCGTTTGTCTATTAGTAGTAGTAGTTGTTGTTGTCGTTTTTCTCGTCATTGTCGTTGTTGTCGTCCTTGTCGTCATCGTTGTCATCATTGTCGTCGTCGTCGTTGACGTCTTTGTCATCGTCGTCAACATCGTCGTTGCTATTTTTGCCATTGTTGTCGTTTTTGTCTTAGTAGTTGTTGTTGTTGTTTTCGGTGTTCTCGTCATTGTCGTTGTTGTCGTTGTTATCGTTGTTGTTGTTGTTGTTTTCGTTGTTGTCCCTCTTGTCATTGCTCTCGGTGTTGTCATTGTTTTTTGTTATTGTTGTTGTCGTAGTTTTCAGTGTTGTCGTTGTTCTCGTGATTGTCATCGTTGTCGTTGTTGCCATCATTGTCGTCGACGACATCGTTGTCGTCGTCGTCGTTGTTGTTGTTGTTGTTGTTATTGTTGTTGTTGTTGTTGTTGTTGTTGTTGTCGTCGTCGTCGTCGTCGTGGTTATCGTTGATGTCATTGTTGTTGTTGTTGTCGGTGACGTCGTTTTTGTCATTGTTGTTCTTGTTCTTGTCGTCCTCGTCGTGGTTGTCGTTGATGTCATTGTTATTGTTATCGGTGATCTCGTTGTTGTCATTGTTGTCGTTGTTGTTGTTGTGTTTGTTGTTGTTGTTGTCGTTGTTGTCGCTGTTGTAATTGTTGTCGTTGTTGTTGTCGTTGCTGTTATTGTCGTTGTTGTCATTATTCTCATCATTGTCGTTGTTGCCGTCGTTTTCATTGTCTTCATCATCGTCATAGTCGTCGTTGTTGTTGTTGTTATCGTTGTTTTCGTTGTTGTCGTTTTGGTTTTTGTTGTTGTTGTTGTTGTTGTTGTTCCTATTGTTGTTGTCGTCGTCGTCATCTTCTTCTTTGTTGCTGCTGTTGATGTTGCTGTTGTTGTTGTTGTTGTTGTTGTCATTGTTGTCGTTGTTGTCGTTAATGTCACCGTTGTCATTGTTGTTGTTATCGTTCTTATCGTTGTTCTCGTCATTGTCGTTGTTGTCGTCCTCGTCGTTAGCGTTGTGGTGGTTGTTGTTGTTGTTTTTTGTTGTTGTTGTAGTTGTTGTTGTTGTCGTCGTTGTCGTTGCCATCTTTGTTGTTGTTGTTGTTGTTGTTGTTGTTGTTGTCGTTATGTTTGTCGTTGTTGTCGTTATTGTCGTTAATGTCGTTGTTGTCATTGTTGTTGTTATCGTTCTTATCGTTGTTCTCGTCATTGTCGTTGTTGTCGTTGTTATTATTGTTGTTGTTGTTGTTGTTGTAGTTGTTGTTGTTGTCGTCGTCGTCATTGTCGTCTCTTTTGTTCTTGTTGTTGTTGTTGTTGTTGTTGTTGTTGTTGTTGTCGTCGTTGTTGTCAATGTTTTCGCTATTATCGACGTTATTTTCGTCATCGTTGTTGTCTTTGTTCCCTCATTGTTGTTGTTGTCGTAGTTGTCGTCATCGTTGTCGTTGTTGTTGTTGTTGTTGTCATTGTTGTTGTTGTTGCTGTTGTTGTTGTTGTTGTTGTTGTTGTTGTTGTTGTTGTTGTTGTTGTTGTTGTCGTCGTCGTCGTCGTGGTTGTCGTTGATGTCATTGTTGTTGTTGTCGGTGATGTCGTTGTTGTCATAGTTGTCGCTGTCGTTGTTGTTGTTGTTGTTCTTGTCGTCATCGTCGTGGTTGTCGTTGATGTCATTGTTGTTATTGTCGGCGATGTCGTTGTTGTCATTGTTGTCGTCGTTGTTGTTGTTGTTGTTTTTGTTGTTGTTGTTGTTGTTGTTGTTGGCTGTTGTCATTGTTGTTGCTGTTGTCATTGTTGTCGTTGTTGTTGTCGTTGTTGTTATTGTGGTTGTTGTCATTGTTCTCGTCATTGTTGTTATTGCCGTCCTTTTCGTCGTCTTCGTCATCGTCGTAGTCGTTGTCTTTGTTGTTGTTTTTGTTGTTGTTGTTGTTGTCGTTGTCGTTGTCGTTGTCGTTGTTGTCATTGTTGTAGTCGTTGTTGTTGTGGTTGTTGTTGTTGTTGTTTTTGTTGTTGTTGTAGTTGTTGTTGTGGTCGTAGTCGTCATTGTCGTCTTTGTTGTTGTTGTTGTTGTT
The DNA here is from genome assembly GCF_904849725.1 of Hordeum vulgare subsp. vulgare. Lineage (NCBI taxonomy): Eukaryota > Viridiplantae > Streptophyta > Magnoliopsida > Poales > Poaceae > Hordeum > Hordeum vulgare. The sequence goes on along the minus strand of NC_058521.1, from coordinate 280,570,198 downwards.
GTTGTTGTTGTTGTTGTTGTTGTTGTTGCTATCGTTGTCGTTTTTGTTGTTACCATTGTTGTCGTCACTATCGTCATCGTTGTTGTTTTTGTTTCCTTAGTTGTCATTGTCGTCAACGTTGTCCTCGTTTTCGTTCTTGTCATCATTGTCATTATCAATGCCGTCATCGTCGTTGTTGTTGTTGTCGTTGTGGTGGTGGTGGTGGTGTTGGTGGTGGTTGTTTTTATTTTTGTTTTTGTTATTGTTGTTGTTGTTGTTGTTGTTGCTGCTGTTATCGTTGTTATCATCCTTGTCGTCATCGTTGTCATCATTGTCGTCGTCGTCGTCGTTGACGTTGTTGTCATCTTCGTCAACGTCGTCGTTGTTGTTTTTGCCATTGTTGTCATTTGTCTATTAGTAGTAGTAGTTGTTGTTGTCGTTTTTCTCGTCGTTGTCGTTGTTGTCATTGTTATCATCGTTGTTGTTGTTGTTGTTGTCGTTGTTGTCGCTGTTGTCATTGCTCTCGATGTTGTCGATGCTGTCGTTTTGGTTTTTGTTGTTGTTGTTGTTGTTGTTGTTCCTATTGTTGTTGTCGTCGTCGTCATCTTCTTCTTTGTTGCTGCTGTTGATGTTGTTGTTGTTGTTGTTGTTGTTGTTGTTGTTGTTGTTTATGGTGTCATTGTTGTCGTTGTTGTCGTTAATGTCACCGTTGTCATTGTTGTTGTTATCGGTCTTATCGTTGTTCTCGTCATTGTCGTTGTTGTCGTCCTCGTCGTTAGCGTTGTGGTGGTTGTTGTTGTTGTTTTTTGTTGTTGTTGTAGTTGTTGTTGTTGTCGTCGTTGTCGTTGCCATCTTTGTTGTTGTTGTTGTTGTTGTTGTCGTTATGTTTGTCTTTGTTGTCATTATTGTCGTTAATGTCGCTGTTGTCATTGTTGTTGTTATCGATCTTATCGTTGTTCTCGTCATTGTCGTTGTTGTCGTCGTTATTATTGTTGTTGTTGTTGTTGTAGTTGTTGTTGTTGTCGTCGTCGTCATTGTCGTCTCTTTT
>NC_058521.1:280551671-280554171 GCF_904849725.1 Hordeum vulgare subsp. vulgare | reverse complement strand
TGTCGTTGTTGTTTTTGTGGTGGTGGTGGTGGTGGTGGTGGTTGTGGTTGTTGTTGTTAGTAATGGTTGTTGTTGACGCTGTTGTTGTTGACGCCGTTGTTGTTGTTGTTGTTGTTGTTATTGTTGTTGTTGTTGTCGTCGTCGTTGTTTTCTTGTTGTTGTTGTCGTTGATGAGGTTGTTTTCGTTGTTGTCGCTGTTATATTTGTTTGTAACATCCCAATTTTCCTAATTGGGAATGTTTTACATTGTAGCTACGCATCTATGCATATTGCTTGAAATAAATTTAGCACGTGAATTTTCCTTCGTCTTTGATTTGCATTTCTATTTTTCCTCGGCGAGAAATGCCCGGAGAAAACTCTCTTGCACGCAAGAGAGAGAGCGGACTAAAATGACCCTCCAAAGTGCGGGCAAATTTCTGAAATATTTGAGCCAAGAAAACCCAAAGAATATTTGCAAAAAAGAAATAAAGCAAATTTGAGAATTTCTGATAAAAAACATTTTTTTTAAGTTTTTATTTTTGCTTTGGAAAAATGTTATTCGAGTAGAGGATATTTTTCTGAATTTTTTGGTATATAATACCCTATATTAATATTTTGATTTACTTTCTTTTTTTCGCTTTTGTTTTCTGTTTCGGAAAAGTTAGAGATTAGGAAGTATTTTTTTTAGAAGGAGCCGCCCGAGCGTTTTTTAGACATGGGCCGAATCCCCACTGCCCGGGATCCCGAATCCCTTTGATTCAGGCCACCGACCCCAACCGCCCCACCTCTCCCTCACTTACCTGCGGGCCCCCTGGCCGAGCTTACCCTCCCCAGCGGTCACCACCTTTCTTCCTCCTTCCAAAACCAGACCGAAACCGAGCCTCCCCAGTACCCGCGATTCCCTTCCCCGAGTTCTCCCTCTCCTTCCTTAGCTCACCCCCTCCCATGGCCTATAAATACTCCCCCACCCGAGCCGCCCCTGTTCCCAACCAAACTTCGCCTAGCCGCCGCCCCTAGCCGCCGCACCACCGCCGCCGGAGCAGCGAGCTGCTGCCACCTCCATCGCCTACTGGAGCAGCGCCCAGGCCCCTCTCTGCCCTGCCCGACGTTCCCCATCCCCCCGCAGGAGCTGCACCGCCGCCGCCCGTCATCTCCACCCCCCCCCCCCCCGGAGCTCCTCCCTCGCCGGCGACCGCCACCCCCGCCGGAGTATTGCCCCCAGCCAGCCACGGTAGTTCTTCTCCCTCCTCTCTCTCTCTGTTATTTCTTGTTCTTTCTTTTTAGCCCTTAGATCTTGACTCTGTGGCTTAGATTAGATCTTAGGAATACCCCTTCGGTCTAAATCAGAAAACCAACGGTTTTTAGTTCCACTTATCTTTTAACCAGCAATTTTGCTTAGCCTAGGCAGTTTGCTCAAAACGCTGCAACAAACACCCCTCCCAGCCAACAGTAACATGCCACGTCTACCCCTATTTGTAGATAGTTAGCTTCAGTTTTTTTTTCTGTCTAAATTGCAAAAACAAAAAGGTTCAATTTTGTTTTGGCCACAACCTTTTATCCCGAAGTCCAATGACATTGATTCTTTTTCCAGTAGCTCACAAATTTCCTGTAGTTTTTAAAAACAAATAATTTGTCTATGTTTGAATTTTTCAAATATAAGTTAGATCAGATTTAGTTTAAACCTTGTTTTGCCTATTCCGGGAGTTTAAAAAATGACTACATGTGATGTTATTTTTACTTGTGGCTTGATTGAAGTGCTTATGGTGTGCTTTGTGTTTGTATCGGTAGATCATCCGGAGTGCGAAGCGTGTTACTTAGAAGCGCTCGAGCAAGACAACTATCATCAAGGCAAGTCATTTTGACCATGTTATTTACCTATGTTTTCGTTGCATGGTAGATCACCTTTCTTTGCCCCATTTGCATGCTGCCTAGGTACTTGGAAACTTTAGTATAAGTTGTAGTATCATGTGGTAGGAACACAACAACCTCGATACACGGCCCTGGGACGACAATTTCTTATTGCTATGCTTGAGTAGACGGGTTATCGGTTGAGTCTATACCACGAGTGATGCGTGGTTGATATAATAATCAAGACCTGCTAAGACAAGATTTTCAAGACCTCGGACGAAATGCAACTCTGGGTGAAGGACGGTTGATCGGCTCCCTGAAGAACCCAGTGGATGCCCGGGATGCTGGAGAGGCCATGTCATCCTGCGGAAAGCTTCACCCAGGCTCAAAGAGACGGACGGAGACTTCAAGACTCAAGGCTTACCTGGACAGCCACAAGTCATTATGGGCTCTAGCTTGGTTGGACAACGCGGCGGCTCTGGACAGGCGGTGCTAGCAGATGTAGAAGAACGGTAGGAATGGATGGGCACCGATAGGGATTCAGAGGGACCCGTTGAAAGACCATGTTTTGATCATCCGGTCTTCAAACACCCTGAAGTGCAAGGACAAACGCGGAGGCGATCAAATCTTGTGGGGAACGTGTGCAAAACTCTGCAGAGTACTCAACCTAATC
>NC_058521.1:280541671-280546671 GCF_904849725.1 Hordeum vulgare subsp. vulgare | reverse complement strand
TTTTTCTCGAGAAATTCTTCTTCGTCAACATCACAGGCAAGTCACTTTGATCATACTTTCACCTATGTTTTCAATGCATGGTAGATCACCTTCTTTGCCCAATTTGCATGCTGCCTACGTACCTGGAAACTTTAGTGTAATTGTAGTATCATGTGGTAGGAACACAACAACCTCGATACTTGGCCCCGGGACGACAATTTCTTAATGCTATGCTTGAGTAGACGGGTTATCGGTTGAGTGTATACCACGAGTGATGCGAGGTTGATATAATAATCAAGACCGGACTAAGACAAGATTTTCAAGACCTCGGACGCAATGCAACTCTGGCTGAAGGACGGTTGATCGGCTCCCTGAAAAATCCAGTGGATGCCTGGGATGCTGGAGAGGCCATGTCATCCTGCGGAAAGCTTCACCCGGGCTCAAAGAGACGGATGGATATTTTCAAGACCCAAGGCTTACCTGCACAGCCACAAGTCATTATGGGCTCTGGCTTGGTTGGACAACGCGGCGACTCTGGACAGGCGGTGCTAGCAGATGTAGACGAACGGTAGGAATGGATGGGCACCGACAGGGATTCAGAGGGACCCGTTGAAAGACCATGTTTTGATCATCCGGTCTTCAAACACCCGAAAGTGCGAGGACAAACACGGAGGCGATCAAATCTTGTGGGGAACATGTACAAAACTCTACAGAGTACTCAAACCTAATCGATTAGCCATGTCCACGGTCATGGACAACTTGAGCCACAGGAACTGAAGTTATATGGATTTCTCAACACCATTAAATATGCTGACCCCTCTTGTTGGCGGAACCATCTCGTTAACAAGAAACCTGGTAGTAACATTTTGCTCTCAACGCCTCTTGTTGTAGGATAAAACTGGCTTTATGCAAAACTTAGCTCCACCGACCAAATATGCATATAGAGATAGTTGATTATTATTTTACCCCCTTTCTTATGTGACTTGCTGGCATATTCAATATGCTGACCTACACGGCTGCAACGTCTTATGTTGTAGATATTTTCTTTGACGAGTAAGAGTACGATTCAGGGTTACGGTCTACACTCAACTTGCCGTTGGTGTTTATTGGGACTCCACACCCTTGACTGCTTCCGCTGAAAATAATTAAGGTATATATCAGTTTTACGCTATTTACATGTGATTGCACTTCGATATATACATTGATGTACTGTGTGTGCCAGCATACCGATCCAGGGATGGCACAGAAACACAAAGGCTTGACTCGTCTTGAGTCGGATCGCTACATGTTGTTTCCAATCCATCCACATAACGTATCGGGAACACCAGAGGGTGTAGCACACCTAAAGCGCACACCTCACGCACACGTTTTACCAACCGCCATCATCCTCCAACCACTGACCCATCTTTAGTAAAGATATCCGCATCATCCTTGCCAATCCAATCATCCGCCAACGCCACGACGATGCCGAACGGCGCCACCGCCCTGCACTCATCCGTCTAGATACGAAGACTCCGGGAGATCTATCGTGCGTAGCACCTACCAACCACGCATGACTCTGCGTAGCACCTGTCGGCCAGGCATGACTTGACAGATCCACCGAAACTCCGTGCAAGATGAAGCCGCTCCACCTCCTGCCTCAGTCTTCCAGTGCTGCTCCACAAACGATGCTCCCAAGAGAGAAACGGCACCACAGTACCGCCATCGTTCGATCTGGAAGAACAGATCCTAGGGTTTCGACCGAAGCAGTGCCCACCACCAGCAGCCGTTCAGGACCCACACAGTGCCCATCACTACTCAGGGCTCAAGGCGACACCTTCAGGAATGTCACAACCTAAGGAACGCCGCCGCCGCCCACCGGAATTAGGGTTTTCACCCGAGAGCCAAGGAAGGGGAGCAGAGGAGCAGATGTATACCGACATCTCCGAAAAGAATAACGGCACCCTTGAGCGTCGTCGTCGGCACGGCCGGCCTGGGCCAACCAAGGGGTTTCCCCCAATCCGAATCTCCTCCACCGGCTTCACCTGCCGGTATGGCTACGGCAACCATGCCGGCACTGCTAAGAATCCGCAGGAGAGAGGCCCATAGATCAGGACCTGGGGCGCAGGTGGCGGTGCGGGCAGCGGCCGACGAAGAGGAACAACACACCTCCACAATGACGCTTCCAGGAAAGATAGCAGCACCCGCAGGCGTCGCCGTCGCGGCTCCGATGAAGACAGGAGCAAGGATTTCTCCCGGAGCTGCGCTGGATATCCACCGCCACCGACCGCTGAGCAAGCTCGCCACACACCAGCCAAGGCCACTGCACCGCACGCCCTGGACACTGCTCGTGCCCCGTTGTTATTGTTGTTGTTGTCGTGGTTGCATGGCACTTGAATCTTTTGCCGGGGCATCGGAGTACCCGACAAGAAGGAAATTACCGCTCCTGGCGGCTTTTTCTCCGGCAAAGACTTCTTGCCGACAGTCCACGACCATCGTTTGGAGAAAAAGTTGGCGAGCGTGTAACCCCTTTGCCTTCTTCTTGCTAGGTTGTGCCGGCGGAGCCCCCGAGCACATCTTGGGCGACGATACGACGCTCTCAGGGGCACAACACTTACGCTGGAGTGCGCGCTGGGGCTTCGGAACCGTGTGGCGCATCGTCAACGACTATACATCACTCCGCAGAGTTGCGTCCGCCGGAGAATGCACCGAGGCCTCTGTGAAGCGCCCAGACACGCCCTCGACAGCTGCCTGTTGGCCCCGAGCGACGCATCGGCCTGACAGGGCCGCCTTTGGAGCCTCCGCCTCCCTGCCCCGCGCTCACTTAGCAATGCGCTCGCGCAAGCTTTGGGCAGCCGTAGCAGAACACAGCATCCGCCGCGGTACCCCGTTTCCGAGGGAACGCGACGTAGCGCCCAAACTTCCAAGAATCTAGTGTAGAGTTTGATCAGATTTGAGCAAGACTCCACACCCCCTACCTGACGCGCTGAAGATATCGATAGTGCGAGGTTGACACCTATGGGACTCAATGTTAAACCTTTGTGATCGTAGCGCGGGCATAGGTGACGTGAAGAGCAGAGCTAACGATCAGCACCCGAAAAGCCTTTTTACCCAGGTTTGGACCGCTTAAGCGTAAAACCCTACGTCCTGCTTGTCTGATTGTATTAAGTGTTTTGTTGTTTGTTACAGTGACTGTTGATGATCGTGTTATGAGTCAATGCCCAAAGAGTCTAACCCCTTATGAATGAGATAAAGGACTCCTTTTATAGGCAAAGGGGTCACGTACAGTGATTGATGGTAGGTTCACGAGGAGTTACAGTGAACATAGAGCGGTGCTTATCCATCTAGCGCTGTGAGGTGCATGACATGCACGTCTTGTCCTTGTCAGCGGTGTGCTGGTGAAGACAAGTATCCCGGTGTTTCGACACCTGCAAGTTGCTCTGGCGCATTCGGAAGGCGCTGGAACTTGGGATGGCGGCACTGTGGCAAGGGCGGTTGCCCTCCAGTGTCCAGCCCGTCATCCCGGCAAGGACCTTGCCGAGGCCTTGGGTCTTCGTGTAGCATGTACATTTGAAACAATTCAATTTTCTTCACCAATGTTGGGATGGTATAATGATGAGCATTGTCAACCTTCTGATATAAATAAGAGCTTCACTTATATGTGCAAACTGAGTTGCAATATTTTCGTGCTTTCTACTTCTTGTGATAATATTTTGGCTTTACATTTCATAACATATGAAAGTTACTCATGTATAAATGTGTCATATGTGCAAAACCAAGGGAAGTAAAAAATGGATGATATATACATATACGACATGTACACCTTCTCTCTTTTGTTATCCAAATTTCAGATTAAGCAGCGCCAAGGACGGCTTTATTTTTCAAAAGGGAGGATGATGAGGGCATGCCTACCTTTGATATTTTCATAATCATTGCATATGCGTATTTATTTGAGGTGATTTCTGATAAAACTCATGCAATAATTTATTTATGTTATCCAGAACAAAAATACTTCTCCTGTTTTTATTTTATTCCTAAATGCAGATTGGTCGAACACTTGTACGGATCACGTCTGATGACAAGGGAAGAGGAAATGGTTGGATGCTATTCAAGAGGTCCGCTCATGTCAAAGGAAATAATTAGTTGTTGTTCAAGAAGTTCTCTCACGTAACTTTTAGCCCAAGAGAAGATAGAGTACAAATCTTTCACGTTCTCGACTTAGATTCGGACTACACAGACATACCTTTACCAAAATGCCTACAACTTTTTCATCCGGACTCTGAATTTACTGGCTGCAAAGTAGATTTTACTGGCTTTCAGGTCCAATTGGAATCACCTTTAAATTCGTCCCGAGCGTCGAGATGTCGGCCAAACAAAATGACGTTGCACCAGAATCCGAGTCAAACAACAAGTCCAAAGGTATTGCACCACCTCCACTTGGGCCCATAGGCCTTGTATGACCTAGGGTTAGTTTTAGGCTGCCTTGGGATGTACTCCCACCTCCTTGGCCGCTACCCCTTGTTCCTATATAAGTAGATCAACCTAGTAGCTTTTTGATTGGATTTTGTTTAAATTACAAGTTCGCCATAGTTGCAACTTCGCGTTCGTCATTTGTGTTCTACGACCAGACAAATGTGTCACAGAACCCCACCTTCTTCAATAAAGGTTTCCTCTTATATTCACAATATCTTGATTGCATCTTAGTTTCTTGCTTGTTATTCGTTTGCGTGGAGGGAACATACCTTCGTGGCCAGGTTGATCATGCTCCGGCGTGGTCAATAACCTCTCGGAGTTGGTTTGGCGATTGCTAAGGCGCGACGTCCTCACACGTTCGTAGTCGGATCGTTAAAGTCGACTCTACCAAAACGATACCCACAATCTCATCAAAAGACAGGGACAACTTTGCCTCTATCAGGTTGTCATGTCCTCGTCACTTCGTCCCGGAAAGTGAGCTTGCCGGGGACTTCGGCCGTCATCCTGGAAAGGGAGGCTTGCCGAGGTCTTGTACTTGGTGATTTCATCACGCCCACGAAATGGGCGTG
>NC_058521.1:280516671-280536671 GCF_904849725.1 Hordeum vulgare subsp. vulgare | reverse complement strand
AGGAAAAGTAGTTATGCTCCGGCAACCCGCCTCCTATACGACAGTCGAGAACCGTCAACAAGTACCTTGCTCGAGGGGAAGTTGCCAGAAGAGTATAGTCTCCTACTTGCCGGGGATCTGAGGCCCCGACAAAGGACCCAAGCGCCGCGAGGAGAAGTGCCTCGGCACGACAGATAAGTGATAAATATTTCAGATGACATTTCAGAGTAGATAGGTTGTTCCCTTTCTGGAAGATCTCAAACCTTGTTTGAGAAACCTACACTTAGATGGAACCTTGTGAGGATCAGTGCGCCTTAGTTCTGTTTCGAACTAGTTCAACGACCTGAACGGCCACATAGTGCCTTCTCACTTGTTTCGAATCTGTTCAACAGTCTAAGTGGCTACATAGCACCTTATTTCGCCTCGATCCGCTCTCGACGATCTAATGGTTGCACTGAGTGCGGCAAGGAGCCTTGCCGGTAACGACCCCTCAAGCGAACTGCTAAGGATCAGTTCCTCAAAGTACTTGTGGCAGGACCAGTCGTGCGGGCAAGCTTCTGGAAAATGCAAAAGGCGTATCATTATAGGAGAAGGATCACACGCAAGGGAAACAACATTTCATTCATTTGTTTGAAACCAACTCAGACATATTACATGAATGATTTTTGCTACTCTAACCTATTACACTCTCTTTCGGCGAGGGATATGCTCGCCGGACAGAAGTTCAAGAAGACAAAAAGCAGGACGACCCCCGGCGCAACCCAGGCTGGTTTCTCGTGGACCAGCACTAAGCGGAGGAGAATGGGGCTGAAGACAGGGTGACTTGAGGGGATGAAGAAGCCAAAGCCCGCGATTACACCTCCTCGAAGACGAGGCGTCCATGTGGGCTCCTGCAGAGTAACTCCACCGGGCGGGGGAGAGGCGTGAGCGGGCCTCGGTGGCAGGGCTGGCAGTCAGTCCGAGCTCGGGGAGTCGTACTCCGACCTGGCCCCCCGAGATCCTGATGTGCCAAGAGCCCCACTGTTGGCGTTGTTCTCCTCGTCGCTATCGCTCCAGGAGGGACATTCGGCGCCACTCGAGCTCTCTTCGCAGCAACCGAGACGCACACCTGAGCGCCCGGAAACTTGACGGATAGCATATTATCCACCGCTAGCTTGAAGCGGAGGATATGCCCATCCTCGAGGCTTCGGGCGCGGGCGAAGGCTTTCCAGCCCCTCCCGAGCAACATGGAGCTGCGCTTCGGGTATGCCGTGTGCACTTGCTTAGCGCCGTGGGTGCAATTGTATGCCTGCAACCACAAGACAGGGGGCTTGGCGGCCTCCATCGCCCTAACAAATGGGCGAGGGAGATGCAAATGGCCCCGCGGGACGCCGTGCAGCTCCACGACGAACTCCAGCGCCATTCCGTCCGAGTGCCCGCCAAGCACGACAGAAGACGGAGGTGCTGGAGTAGCACTCCGCCTCCCCCGGCCATGGCCTCCGCGGCGACCGTGGCTCCTCGCCCCTCCGCCACCACGGACGCTCGTGCCACCCTCCGCAGCTGCATGCCCTGAAGCTGTGGCATGATCCGAGTGGGATCCACTTGCCGCCCTGGCGGCCGATGGTGGCCTCCCTCGTCCCCTAGCAATGGTTAGGGGCGAGCGCCACCTGGAGCTAGAAAAGATTCAACAGATGCACGCTAGGGCTGGCGGATGTTCCAGGAGCTGATGGATGAGAAAAACCCCCTCGCAAACTCCCTAATTTATAGGGAGAGGTGTGGGGGGCGAGCTGCCCTCACTCCAGAAACCGCCACCCCTCTCTCCCAATCACCCATGATCACGGGCGAACAGGGAACCGCCCTGTGCTACTGTTAGAGCATATATGTCCATATGTGGTTTTGGTAATTGATGACAATTCCTATGGACTAATGGTTGCCTTAAGTTACATTTATAGGATTTGTCCATAGGCACTTCTTGAAGTCCATCTGTTGGGTTCAAGGAGTTTATATGATGACCAAGATGGTATTCAAGATATTATCCAAAGAATGGTCATAGAGACACATGGTTGATCAAGATCTCGGACAAAGAGTAAATCAAGATGATCAACACACAAAGCGTACAAGAAGTACCGAGAGGGATCAAGTGATCCCATGGTATGGTAAGCATGGTCCATTACGTATTTGTGTACTAACCCATCGTCTTCGTGAGATTTCTTTGTGGGGGTTAGGTGTGTTTCCATGGGCTTGCGTCAAAGGGAAGATCTCATACAACCCATGAGAAAATCAAGATGATCAACACACAAAGCGTACAAGATGTACCGAGAGGGATCAAGTGATCCCATGGTATGGTAAGCATTGTCCATTACGTATTTGTGTACTAACCCATGGCCTTCGTGAGAGTTCTATGTGGGGGTTAGGTGTGTTTCCATGGGCCTGCGTCAAAGGGGAGATCTCATACAACCCATGAAGTATGACGTCAAGTTGTGATCGTCATCAAGATTGCGATGTGCAACTTCAAGTGGATCAGCACGAAGATATTATGCTTGAAGCTTGCCGTCCATTGTGGTGGCAATGGACTTGTGAAGATATGCTGAAGAGTGGCTCACCCATAGTGAGTATGGGGGAGCAATCAACTAGTCTTCATCAAGCCAACACAATCAAGAAAGGTGGTCCATCTTGAGGAAGCCAAGATCATCATCATCTAGCTCAAGAGGACGAGGTGCAAGGTATAGGTTTGCCCTTGATAGGTTTTCTGTTTATGATAGATTGATGTACTATCAAGGGGGCTCTCAAGTGAGTAGCTTGATCGTATCATTCGTTGAGAACTCAAACCATTTGCATCCTTGCATCATACTTCTTGGTTCTTGTTTGGTGTTTCTCTTTGTGAGTTTTAGAGCTTATGGTCATCTTCGTGACAAGCTCGAGTTCATCGAAAACGGCGTCCATATGCATCTACTATGATGTTTTCGATGTTGGAGTTTTTGCCGGTTCTTCATTCATAGAGGACTCGCATCTCTATATCTTTGGTATTTTCATAACTGCATGGTCTTAAGATTTCCAACAAGCTTGGGTTTGCTCGATTCGGAGCTCGTATGCGAAAGTTATGGCTGTTTCAGTGGCGAGCGGTAGTACCGCTGGACCTAGCGGTACTACCGCTGGAGTTGGCGGTAGTACCGCTGGCCCTAGCGGTAGTACCGCTGGCTGGCGGTAGTACCGCTCCAGGAGCTTAGTACCGCCTGCCTAGCGGTTGTTCGTGGACGGACCTTTTTGCAAAGACTTTCTTGGCGGTGGTAGTGTCGTTGCACTACCAGGGGCCCAGTGGTAGTGCCGCTGGGGCCAGCGGTAGTACCGCTGGGGTGCCAGCGGTAGTACCGCTGCAGCCAGCGGTAGTACCGCTGGAGCTCGGGAACAAAGTGGGGGTAACGGTGTGATTCCTTCCCCCACTATATAAAGGGGGTCTTCTTCCCCCTTGGTCTTATCCATCTGTTGAGCTCTTGTTCTACCTCCATTGTTGACATTCTTAGAGCTTGTTTACTCTCAATCCCTCCAATGATTCTTTCTTGTTCTTGAGGGAAAAGAGAGAGGAGATCTAGATCCACATCTCCACCAATCACTTTCTCCTCTATCTGAGGGGAACCCCTTGGATCTTGATCTTGGAGTTCTTTGTGAGCTCCTTGTTCTTCCTCTCATATTTCTCCATTGCTTTTGTTGTTGTGGAGGGATTTGAGTGTGAGGGACTTGACCACTTCGTGTGTTCTTGCCATTGCATTAGTTGCATCGGTTTGAGTTCTCCACGGTGATACGTGGAAGTGAGAAGTTGAGAAGCTTACTACCTTCGGTACTTAGTACCCTTGATATTGTTCTTCGTGGATGCTTTGGCGTCCTAGAAGCTTGGTGGTGTCTCGGAGCTCAATCATTGTGGTGTGAAGCTCTGGGCAAGCGTCGGGGTCTCCAATTAGGTTGTGGAGATTGGCCCGAGCAATTTGTACGGGTACCGGTAACCGCCCCCAAGGGTTGCCACATGTACGGGTTCGGTAACCGCCCCCAAGGTTTGCCATTTGTACGGGTTCGGTGACCGCCCTCAAGGGTGCCTTAGTGGAATCACGGCATCTTGCATTGTGCGAGGGCGTGAGGAGATGACGGTGGCCTTAGTGGCATCTTGGGGAGCATTGTGCCTCCACACCGCTCTAACGGAGATTAGCATCCGCAAGGGTGTGAACTTCGGGATACGTCATCGTCTCCCCGTGCCTCGGTTATCTCTTACCCGAACCCTTTACTTATGCACTTTACTTTGTGATAGACATATTGTTTATTGTAATATATCTTGCTATCACTTAGTTGTTTATCTTGCTTAGCATAATTTGTTGGTGCACATAGGTGAGCCTAGTTGTTTGTAGGTTTTGTGCTTGACATATTAAACGTTAGTTTTATTCCGCATTTGTTCAAGCCTAAACCTTAACTATTTTAAAGCGCCTATTCACCCCCCCTCTAGGCGACATCCACGTCCCTTTCAATTGGTATTAGAGCCAGGTTTCTCTTTATTAGGTTTAACCACCTAGAGAGTAAGGATGTCGACTAGGGGTTTAGGATTCACTGACACTCTTAGTTTCCATGGCACAAATTTTGATGTTTGGGTAATTCGCATGCTTAATCACTTTAGGGTCATGGACCCAAATTTAGAGCGAATTGTAGATATGGGTTTTTCTCCTCCAAAGGATTCTCAAAGTATATCTTTAGAGGATGAGAAAAACTCTTATCTCAATGATCAAGCTTCTAATGTGCTTTTTGATGCTTTGAGCAATGTAGTTATATTTCGACTCATGCCATTCCGGGATGCTCATGAGTTGTGGACAAAGCTTCAAGATAAATATGGTGTGTCCAAGAGTTGCACGGATGATTGTTCTCCCTCCACCTCCGGTCGTGTGGTCTTCTCAACTTCATCTACTTCACCTACATGTGGATTGCCACAACGTAATGATATGGTGAGTAGTGGTGACCATTGCAATAATGAAAGTGGGTTTATTGTTGATGATCCTTCATCACTATACTATTGCAATGCTTCGTCTTTGGGCGTTAACACTTCGAGCACTCTAAATGTTTCACATGATTGTGTTGCTAGTCCGTGCATATCATATAAAAACTGTGTGTCTAAATCTCCTGATGATATGCCTCCTATGTCTTGTTGCCATGATAAAAATGTATATATTTCCTCGAGTTGTTGTGCTAACAATGTAGAGGAAATTCATCACTCCATGGAACAAGATGTGGCCTTGAATGATGCTTCAAGGGATCCTACATCATCATCTATTGTGACTCACTTTTGCCTTATGGCTAAGGCTTCAAAGGTATCTCCTACTTTGAATTCAAATCTATCTCATGATGGTGATGTTGATGATAATGGGGATGAGGATAATGATAAAGAGAGTGATAATATTGCATCCTGAAAAATTAAGGGTGAAATGCTTTTTAAATCTCTTTATAAGAATAAACTTGCTCGCTCCAACTTCTTGGAAATCATGTCTATTGCCACTGAGGGCAAGAAATACATTGAGGAGTTGGAAGCTCATCTTGAGGAGCATGAGGCCACCATTGAGACAATGCAAGGTCATGAGCGTGATTACGCTAATGAGATCGCAGAGCTATCTCAAGCTCTTGATAATGAACAAGCCACCAAGGAATCTCTTGAGGAAACCTTTGCTCTAGAATTATCTAGATTAAAGGGATCCTATGATAGAGCTCTCGAGCTGGCTAATGATTTTAGAACTAAAAATGATAAGCTTCAAGTTGCTCATGCTAAACTCCTTAGGACTATGAGCACCTCGGAAATGGCTCAAGGGCTATTAAGAGCTCGCTCATCGAACTCACCGAGTCTCATGCTCAACTTGAAGCTTCATATGCTAAAGAGCTTGCCAAGGTGCCTTCTCCTCGTATTGCTATTAATGATGCTTGTGCTACTAACTCTACTTCTTGTGAATCATCCATTTTAAAGGAGAATGTTGAGTTAAGGGTTCAACTTGAGTTGCTATCTAGCAATTATGGGAAATTGGAAGAAAGCCATCCAATGCTCACAAGCTCTCATGATGATCTTCTAGCATCCCATAATGTGCTAAAATTAGCTCATGAGGCTATTACTACCAAGGTAACATCGAGTGAGCCTCATGTGGACATTAGCACTACTTCTAGTCAAAAAGCTATATTGCCATGTGCTAGTCCTTGTAATTCATCTACTCATAATGTTGCTACATCTTGTGATGAATTACTTTCCATGCCTTGTTGCTCTAACAATGAAGCTTATACTTCCTCTAGTACTTGTGTTGATACTAACCATGTAGAGGAAGTTAAAGAGCTCAAGGCCCAAGTCACATCCTTGAAGAAATACTTGGAAAAGAGTCATGAAGGGATGTCCACACTCAACAATGTCTTGTGTGGACAAAAACCCCCGAATGATAAAAATGGACTTGGATTCAACTCCAACAAGAAGAAGTCCAAAACCTTCAAGAAGAAGGGCCAAGAACAAGTCAAGAATTTGGCCAAGATTATTTGCTTCAAGTGCAAAATTGAAGGGCACCATGTTAGATCTTGCCCACTAAAGAAGAAGCCCCAAAGTCACAAGCAACAAGGGAAGAGGCCACAAGTGCACTCACATACTCAACTACAAGTTGAAGAAAGGCCCCTTCCCAAGAAGACCCAATCCAACACTCCTCATGTTGAGAAATCAATAGGGAAGAAATTAAAAGGTAGATGTTGCTATTTATGCCGTCAGAAGGGTCACTTCGCTTCTTCTTGCTCGAGAGGTAATTTATCCAACCCAATCATTATTGATGATATCTATTCTCTTGGGAAGGATAAGGTTGGCAATGTGTTTGCCAAGTTTGTTGGTACTCAAAGTGGTGTCAAGAAAAGTACCATTTGGGTTGCCAAGCCTATTGTGACTAACCTCTTAGGACCCAACGTGGTTGGGGACCAACAAGCTCAAACTTGATCAGTAGGTGAATATGGAGGACATTATAGACTTGGATACATAATGAAGAATTAAGGGGTCTTCATCATTCATATTTTCTCAAGCCAAGTCATTTGGATTATCGAGTTTCTATCTTATATCCAATGTGCCTCCTTACGGTAACTTGTACTTAAACTGTTTACATTGTTAGTTGCTTGCCCCTTTGCATGTTGTGGTTTTGTACCTTGCATGTGTTTGTACATGTTATGCTTCCAACTTGCTTATGTTAAATAACCAAGTATGTGTATGTTGGTTTGCTTTTCATGTACATGTGAGTCTTGTATTGAGCCTTGTTGCATCTTGTTTGTATCTTTGATTGGCTCTTGTGAGAGATTAATGTATTATTTCACTATGGGGGAGTGATGTGCTTTGCACACCTCACGATCCTATAAATGTGTATACATGGGGAATACCACTTAGTATTAATATTTCAACATTATCTAGTTTCTATGTGGTATGTCTTAATCATGAGAAATTCGAATTCTAAATGGTACATTAATTATCTCTTGTTGGTTTTTCGTTTGCCACTTGTTAATATTGTTGGGTTATCACATTATGGTGGAGTAATATGTTATGTGCATATTACAAGCCTAGAGAATGTGTACATTTGAGGTATTGCCACTTAGTGTTGATATTGGAAATTATCTTGTTCTTAGGTGGCATGTTTGCTCTACAAGTGTCATTTGCTTGCGTTTTATGGGTAAAGATGATCTTGGATATATTTGCGATCTACCAATGAGTATCATTTCCAAAATACTTCTTGTCCTTGACAATTTGTATTCCCATCATGTGGTAGGAATTGCTAATCGTCTTTACATTGGATTTTGTGTTTCGTTTGTCTTCCTTGCCTCTTGTGGATCTATTTTAACTTGTCTAGTGTTTTTATAGATATAGAGAAAGTGATGATCCCATATTGTGCATTTTGTATTTAAATGCAAATTCTATATAATGCACAACCCTTGGGGGAGCTATCGTATTTTCTTTAGAACACTCTCTTTATTCGCCCATCAGAAAATCTTTTGATCCCCATCAAGTGTATGTTGATGGGAGGCAAGTCTTGCTCTTTATGATGCTTTGTGCCATCATGAAAATTTGTCGAGGGTTTGGTTTGTTGGAACCTAGCTCTCTTTTGGAAACTAGATACCTCGTGTTTGTTTTCCTTCAATTGGTATCTTGTTTCCTTTTTAGTTGGCATGTGTCAATGGATATCTCATGCCTTATTGAATATTTTTATTGATATCCCTCAAGTGATATTTTTTCATTTGCTATCTTATTATCACTTGATACCTTGTCTTTTGGTATCTTATCAACTATATGTTGATTGGATTCTTGAAAGCCTTGAGCATGCATATTTACTATATGTATTTCCTTTGGCATGCTTTCTTTCTTTGACCCAATATATAGGGGAAACTTCACCTTGTCATAAAATGGCTAACGTGTGCATGAAATTCAAATTCATATCTATATGCACATATGTATGTGGAGTTTGTCCTATGTATTGTTGGTTTTCTAAGTGTTTGGTCCCAATGAGTTTGGGCACCATTTTGTTTGTTTTGTTGTTCCAGGAACAATTGGAGATGCATTGGATGCTCGGCTCACCTATAAGGAAGGTGTTGAGACCATGCTATTAATGGAGCCAAGTTAGCATGATCAAAGAACAACTATCTACTACATCAATCCAATGTTGTCTCGGTAACAAGTATCTACTTCATGCATTCTTTTCTTGCAAAGGCCCATGTCTTTTCTTTACAGGGTGCATCATGGCATCAATCTCTTGATTCGTTCTTGTAGTACTTGTTTCCTTCCTCAAAGCATCCTAACGATGATGTCTTATTACTAGTTGGGATGTCTTTGATGTTCGTATGTTGGAAGTTCATATTGTACAATAAGAAAATATTAGGCCATGTGCTATGCTTCCAAGCAAAAGATCTTATTGATATATTTATGACTTCCTTTTGGATATCTAGTTTGTTCCTTCTTGTAACCATTTCGTGTGTACATTCTTCTTTGTGGATATATATCATCATGATTGTCTTCTACTTAGAATCTTTTACACATGAGAGAAGTTACATCTCTAATTGATATCCTCTTTTCTTTTACGTCCACCGTTGCATTTCTTTTTTCAGTTTTTGGTGGCTTAGTGAAAGGATTTTTCTTGAGTGCGTATCTTATTTTCCTACATCTTGATGCACTCTTTGGCCGTGAAGACTATTTTTCCTCATGCCTGTCTTGATGAGGGTTTTGCCATTTCGATTGGTATCCCTCCTCTCTTGACAAGGTTATTATTTCCTATCTTCACGATGGGTTGTCACAAGCGTTAGTTCTTATTTTGTTTATTAGTAAGCTTGTGAACCCATTTTCTATTATGTGTGTGTGGGAATGATATGTCTTGCACTTTGTGTCTCATTTCATCAAGACTATGTTGATGAGTAGTTCATCCTTATCTTAGTCTTCTCAAGTGCCTTGCCATGACTCACACACATTATTTTGGTTGAGCCTAATCTTAAGTTGCTTCTTTTACATGTTGCTCAACCACTTGTTTTGTGCAAGAGATTTGCTTATTGTCTCATCTTTCTTCTTCCACCCGTTGTGTGTTTTTATTAATTTTGGGGGAGCAACGATCCTATTTTGTGCACTTGTATCATATACAAAAATCTCTTATTAGTGCACAAATCATGGGGAGCTTCTCTAGTTTTGATAAAACACTCCATTGCTTTTATCATAATATCTTTTATTCATGTGGTTCGAAGGACCATATGATTGTTTGTTCCATCCGGTATCTTTTGATTGCTTGCCTCTATTGTGGTATGTCCTTGTGGCATACGATTCTTTTATTTGCAATCTTTGGGTCCTCAATATAGTTTGTTTTCCTCCAACTAGTTATCATTGTATTTGTGTATTTCTTGGCACTCATTTGCTGAGAAGTACACACTTTTTGGAGGACCACCAAATATATTGGCTTTCTAAACTTTTCGTCCATTTTGGCAATCGATGCCAATGGGGGAGAAGTTTAGAGAGTTTACTTTGGATATGTTTAGAGGGGTTTGATTTTATTGCGTAAGCATTTACATCTTGCACGCATGCATTATTGTGTTGTATGTGTGCGGTTGTTTATGCTTATTTCCTTATATAAACTCTCTTGAAGTAGTTGTCATCAAGTACCAAAATGGGGGAGATTGTTAGAGCATATATCTCCATATGAGGTTTTGGTAATTGATGACAATTCCTATGGACTAATGGTTGCCTTAAGTTACATTTATAGGATTTGTCCATAGGCTCTTCCCGAAGTCCATCTGTTGGGTTCAAGGAGTTTATATGATGACCAAGATGGTATTCAAGGTATTATCGAAAGAATGGTCATAGAGACACATGGCTGATCAAGATCTCAGACAAAGAGTAAATCAAGATGATCAACACACAAAGCGTACAAGATGTACCGAGAGGGATCAAGTGATCCCATGGTATGGTAAGCATGGTCCATTACGTATTTGTGTACTAACCCATGGTCTTCGTGAGAGTTCTTTGTGGGGTTTAGGTGTGTTTCCATGGGCTTGCGTCAAAGGGAAGATCTCATACAACCCATGAGCAAATCAAGATGATCAACACACAAAGCGTACAAGATGTACCGAGAGGGATCAAGTGATCCCATGGTATGGTAAGCATTGTCCATTACGTATTTGTGTACTAACCCATGGTCTTCGTGAGAGTTCTATGTGGGGGTTAGGTGTGTTCCCATGGGCCTGCGTCAAAGGGAAGATCTCATACAACCCATGAAGTATGACGTCAAGTTGTGATCGTCATCAAGATTGCGATGTGCAAATTCAAGTGGATCAGCACGAAGATATCATGCTTGAAGCTTGCCGTCCATTGTGGTGGCAATGGACTTGTGAAGATATGCTGAAGAGTGGCTCACCCATAGTGAGTATGGGGGAGCAATCAACTAGTCTTCATCAAGCCAACACAATCAAGAAAGGTGGTCCATCTTGAGGAAGCCAAGATCATCATCATCTAGCTCAAGAGGACGAGGTGCAAGGTATAGGTTTGCCCTTGATAGGTTTTCTGTTTAGGATAGATTGTTGTACTATCAAGGGGGCTCTCAAGTGAGTAGCTTGATCGTATCATTCGTTGAGAGCTCAAACCATTTGCATCCTTGCATCATACTTCTTGGTTCTTGTTTGGTGTTCCTCTTTGTGAGTTTTAGAGCTTATGGTCATCTTCGTGACAAGCTCGAGTTCATCGAAAACGGAGTCCACATGCATCTAATATGATGTTTTCAATGTTGGAGTTTTTTCCAGTTCTTCATTCATAGAGGACTAGCATCTCTATATCTTTGGCATTTTCATAACCGCATGGTCTTAAGATTTCCAACAAGCTTGGGTTTGCTCGATTCGGAGCTCGTATGCGAAAGTTATGGCTGTTTCAGTGGCGAGCGGTAGTACCGCTGGACCTAGCGGTAGTACCGCTGGCGTTTGCGGTAGTACCGCTGGCCCTAGCGGTAGTACCGCTGGCTGGCGGTAGTACCGCCCCTGGTCAGCGGTAGTACCGCTCCAGGAGCTTAGTACCGCCTGCCTAGCGGTTGTTCGTGGACGGACCTTTTTGCGAAGACTTTCTTGGCGGTGGTAGTGCCGTTGCACTACCAGGGGCCCAGCGGTTGTACCGCTGGGGCCAGCGGTAGTACCGCTGCAGCCAGCGGTTGTACCGCCGGTGCTCGGGCAGAAAGTGGGGGTAATGGTCTGATTCCTTCCCCCACTATATAAAGGGGGTCTTCTTCCCCCTTGGTCTTATCCATCCGTTGAGCTCTTGTTCTACCTCCATTGTTGACATTCTTATAGCTTGATTACTCTCAATCCCTCCAATGATTCTTGCTTGTTCTTGAGGGAAAAGAGAGAGGAGATCTAGATCCACATCTCCACCAATCACTTTCTCCTCTATGTGAGGGGAACCCCCTGGATCTTGATCTTGGAGTTCTTTGTGAGCTCCTTGTTCTTCCTCTCATATTTCTCCATAGCTTTTGTTGTTGTGGAGGGATTTGAGTGTGAGGGACTTGACCACTTCGTGTGTTATTGCCATTGCATTAGTTGCATCGGTTTGAGTTCTCCACGGTGATACGTGGAAGTGAGAAGTTGAGAAGCTTACTACCTTTGGTACTTAGTACCCTTGACATTGTTCTTCATGGATGCTTTGGCATCCTAGAAGCTTGGTGGTGTCTCGAAGCTCAATCATTATGGTGTGAAGCTCCGGGCAAGCATCGGGGTCTCCAATTAGGTTGTGGAGATTGCCCCGAGCAATTGGTACGGGTACCGGTAACCGCCCCCAAGGGTTGCCACGTGTACGGGTTCGGTAACCGCCCCCAAGGTTTGCCATTTGTACGGGTTCGGTGACCGCCCTCAAGGGTCACTTAGTGGAATCACGGCATCTTGCATTGTGCGAGGGCGTGAGGAGATTATGGTGGCCTTAGTGGCATCTTGGGGAGCATTGTGCCTCCACACCGCTCTAACGGAGATTAGCATCCGCAAGGGTGTGAACTTCGGGATACATCATCGTCTCCCCATGCCTCGGTTATCTCTTACCCGAACCCTTTACTTATGCACTTTACTTTGTGATAGACATATTGTTTATTGTAATATATCTTGCTATCACTTACTTGTTTATCTTGCTTAGCATAAGTTGTTGGTGCACATAGGTGAGCCTAGTTGTTTGTAGGTTTTGTGCTTGACATATTAAACGTTAGTTTTATTCCGCATTTGTTCAAGCCTAAACCTTAACTATTTTAAAGCGCCTATTCACCCCCCTCTAGGCGACATCCACGTCCCTTTCAGCTACGTCGACAAAAACCTTCTGTCATCTCTTGAGCTTGCGTTGGTTTTCCCTTGAAGAGGAAAGGGTGATGCAGCACATGAGCAGTAAGTATTTCCCTTAGTTTGAGAACCAAGGTATCAATCCAGTAGGAGAATCTCGTCAAATCCAGAGTACCTGCACAAACACAAAGAGCTTGCACCCAACGCTGTAAAGGGGTTGTCAATCCCTTCAAGATTGATTGCAAAGTGAGATTTGAAGGCGAAAAGTGCAAATGAAGTAAAAGTGTAAGGCTGAAAATATGGTGTGGAGTAGACCCGGGAGCCGTAGTGTTCACTAGAGGCTTCTCTCAAAATAGCAAAGATCATGGTGGGTGAACAAATTACTGTCAAGCAATTGATAGAACCACCCAAAGTCATGACGATATCTAAGGCAATGATCATACATATAGGCATCACGTTCGAGACAAGTAGACTGATACTTTCTGCATCTACTACTATTACTCCACACATCGACCGCTATCCAACATGCATCTAGTGTATTGAGTTCATGACGAACAGAGTAACGCCTTAAGCAAGATGACATGATGTATAGGGATAATCTCAAATCAATGATGAAAACCCCATCTTTTTACCCTTGATGGCAACAACACGATGCGTGCCTTGCTACCCCTTCTGTCACTGGGTGAGGTCACCGCACGGTATGAACGCAAAACCAAGCACTTCTTCCATTGCAAGAATCATAGATCTAGTTGGCCAAACAAAACCCACAACTCGAAGAGAATTACAAGGATATGAACTCATGCATAGGAGAGATCAGAAGAAACTCAAATAAGATTCATAGACAATCTGATCAGAAATCCACAATTCATCGGATCTCGACAAACACACTGCAAAAAAAGATTACATCGGATAGATCTCCATGAAGATCATGGAGAACTTTGTATTGAAGATCAAAGAGAGAGAAGAAGCCATCTAGCTACTAGCTATGGACCCGTAGTTCTATGGTGAACTACTCATGCATCATCGGAGAGGTCATGGTGTTGATGAAGAAGCCCTCTTTATCCAAATCCCCCTCCGGCAAGGCACTAGAACGTGCCCCAGATGGGATCTTGCGGAGACAGAAGCTTGCGGCAGCCGAAAAGTACTTTCGATGATCTCCTGATTTTTTCTGGGATTTTAGGGAATTTATAGGCGAAAGACCTAGGGCAGAGGTGGCCCAGGGAGCCCACAAGCTTGGGAGGCACGGGCCCCCTGGCCGCGGCTAGGGGCCTTGTGGGGTCCCTGGTGGCCCCCTGCCCTGATTCTCAGGCTTCCCGATCTTTTTTTGTTTCGGAAAAAATATTTTAGGCAGTTTCATTCCGTTTGGACTCCGTTTAAAATCCTCCTCTGAAAGGGGTCAAAAACATGGAAAAAAGAGGAACTGGCACTTGGCACTCAGTTAATAGGTTAGTCTCAGAAAAAGATATAAAAGGCATACAAAACATCCAAAGTTTGACAAGATAATAACATGAAACCATCAAAAATTATAGATACGTTGGAGACGTATCACCCTACTACACCAATGCATGCGGGGGCGGACCCTGCCACGACTACGACCATTATGGCCACGAACGCCACTTGCCTGACCTTTACTTTGAATGCTTCACGCATGGCAGTAACGGGTCGGGAGATGGAGAGGCTACTGTGCGCGCACTTCTCCACCTCGCGTGTTTGATGCGTTGCGTGGGGAAGGGCCGCCCGCAACAGCTCCAAAGCTACAGAGTCCCCTGCTGAGGAAGTCCATGCACTACTTTGGGCCTAGCCCAGCAACGCCCCACGCGCGTGCGTGGTCCACGCCCGGGGGCTCCTGTCGGTGCACTAGAGACTGGGGTCCCGTGTGCCCCTGACTTGTGCACGGGCATCGTCGACGCCCGTGATGGCAGTGTACCGGGAAGAGCATCAGAAAGGCAGGACAAGACCCGCTTAGTCCACGCCCTTCCCTCACTATGAGGGACATGGAGCACAAGGGCTCCAGACGCAAGGCCTAGGCAAACCCTCCTTGTCGGAAAGGTTCCCAAGGCCCCGGCAAGTCCGCTTCGCCGAGAACACTACCCGAAGAATAGCAAGACCCCGGCAAGTTTCCCTTGACGGGAAGGCTCGCACAGACAGGCGAGGCCCCCCGGCAAGCCGTCCTGCCGGGAAAGTGTTCAAGGCTCCCGACAAGCCCTCCTTACCGGGGAGGTGAGCAAGTCACCCGATGGAGGCTCTAGGCTAGGAAGCCCCTCTTCGCTCGCCAGGTGTCCCCACCAGTTTCTAAAACAATCCGACCGCTCCTACACATCCCTCTTCTGCCATCACAAGGCCCAGGTGTCGGTCCACCTAGGTACGTGTCGCAACCATCTTGCGGCAGGTCAGGGGTCACATAAGGCATTTAGTGCCCCTGACACCACCGACGAAGTAGAACGGTGAACAATGTTCACTTTGCTTCCCGTGAGCATACTGTTCGTGACCCCTTTTCCTATAAAAGGAGGCTCAAAGGTCATTCTTAGGTGTTAAACTTTTTGCGGATTAGAGACTCCCTAATCACCTACTAAGTTACTGTAGCAAAACCACCCTAAAATAATCACACAATACAAACTAAGCAGGAGTAGAGTTTTACGCGTTAAGCGGCATGAACCTGGGTAAAAAGGACCTTGCCGGTGTTTATCACTAGTTCCGGACTCGATGCCACACCTTTCTCTCCCCGCCAAACGATCAAGGGACTCCTCGAGTTTCCCATAGGTGTTGGTTTTCCCCGACAAGCGGGAAGCGATCCCACAGCGGCCAATTTTAAAGGGGGGCAGGGGAACATGCGCCCCTGCCCAAAGGTGGTCTTCGCCTGGAATGTACTTGCCTGCGTTGTAGGGATGGGCCCGATGATGACGTTGGCCCTACTGACGGGCGGCTGTGGCTTCGTTGCACCAGAAGGGAAACCTTTGGAAGATGCCTTTGGAAACCACGTACGCTCCCACCTCTTTTGCACTAAAGGGGAAACTGCCTCGTCCTGCCATCTGTTGCTCGTCTGTCCTTTCCTGGCGTCACCCTTGACTCCTGAGGCCCGGCCTTGCCTCGGAATGTCCGCCGCTCCGGAGGTGTCATGAGGAGGTCCCCGGCGGGTCCCGATGCGGCTCCTCGTCGCGAGGCTTGGCCTCTCGCGAGGGCCTTCCCGGGTGATGTCGCACCAGTTGATCTTTGGTGTGTGAAGTGGGCCATCTGTGGGCCGTAGGTAGGTAGGTGTGGGTACCCACATTCCCAGAATGCCGACAGTAGCCCCCGGGCCCAAGGCGCGCCTGGGTTGGTTCCTTGGCGAAGCCTTGAGAGTGGCCTGAAGCATTGCGGGCCCTAAACACCTGCTGGCCGAGCCTTTAAAACGACGAGCACGTCCTCTTCGTGCAACATCTCCTAACTTGCGTCTGCCGACCGTCTCCGCCCCCTATCCATTCTGCCACCGGCTCTTCCTTCTGTCGATCCAGCCGCCGGTTCTTCCTCTGACCCACTCGCATCATGTCGTTGTTGCCTTGTCTCTCCGTCATGCCTCAGAAAGGGGGAAATGTGGAGGCTCGTGGGGCTCGACCGTCCCGGCGGCACCCTGGCCCGTGCTGGAACGGTCGACGGTGGTGAACCTCAAGGGGTTGAAGAAGGTTCGTATGGTAGTTGCTGCCAACTCAATGAGTGGGCGGCCATCCAAATCTGGCCGATCTCATGGCCTCGGAGGAAGAGGGCGTCCCCCGCGGTTCCTGTCCATTTTCACGCCGTCATTTCTGTTTTCCTGCCGCCATTCTCGGGCTTCATCAATGCAGTGCTTTCGGATTACCAGATCCATGCACTCCACCTTGACCCCCGTTCTTTGGTCCTACTCTCTACCTTCGCGTTCTTCTATGAGGCTTTTGTTGGCGTTACTCCTTCCGTGGCATTGCTCTGCCATTTCTTCTCCCTTGAGTTGACCTCTGAGGTGCGGTGCTCCGGGTGCGCGTCCTTGAGAACTGTCGATGCAATAGCCTCCATTTCCTATACGCTCAGCTCCTCCCCTATGCGGAAGGGTTCCGGCGGCACTGGGTGCTAGTTGAAGATGCCGAGGCTGGAGCTCTATTCCAACCTCTGCCGACACCCGCCACACCTAACCGGGGGGGGGAGCGCGAAGAGCTTAGTGAACCCCGGCTCGTGCCGGTCTTGATCCGGTTGGAAAAGCTGAGGTGTGCGGGGGTGACGAGGGCGATGGTGGTGCGCGAGTTTATGTGTCGACGGATTGCTCCCCTCCAGCGCCACTCCCGCCCCATGTGGGCCTACACAGGACCCAGCAACTCGATGAGGACCCAAGTTGTCCCTTTTCCCCTCATGTCTTGCGTGATCTGCTTCGCCGGCTGACCGGCGGCAATCCTGACGAGCTTCCCCCAAATGGCCTGCCGCTGTACAACTTCAAGCCCCGGGGAACTCTTGCTGTGGAGATGACGCTCTTTGATGAATGGGGCTCCTTCCTGAGGGGGAAAGGCATTCCCCGGAGGCCGCGCCACCTGGGGTTCGGCCCCCCGAAGACCCTGGTTGTGCCGCCGCCCGTCCTACCGGCTCTAGCTTCGCGTCAAGCCGGGGTTGGTGATGGTGATCGGTCGACGGTGGAAAGCGCTTCCCCCACTTCTGAGCATCGCTCGAGGGCCACCGAGTCCCCCCGCTGGGTCGCCCGTGCCGGCTGGAAGAGGAGGTTTCCCAAGGGTGGCCGTCACCAGACGCGAGGGCCTCGGATGAGGAAGAAGTGGATGGCCATTGACGAGTAAGCACTTGTGTTCCCCCTCGTCCTCCCTTTATGCGTATAACTTCTGAACCCTTGTTCTTCAGGTCTCCCTTCGATGGCCGGGGAGGCGGATCAACGCCGCCTGCTTTGGAGGTTGTCGGGCACCCCGTGGCCTCTTCTCTCGCACTCCACTGGGCTCGGTCTCCTAAGCCTCATGCACGTGACACCCCCACGGTCTTCTTCGGTGGTGGCCTCCGGTACTTCAGCGAGATACCTATCCCCTCGCCTGTAGCCCCTCCTGGGGCCATGCCGCGCCTTCCCCTTGGACCCCTCCAGCATGGAGATGAGGGGCACCGAGGGGCGCTCAATGCCGATGAAACGGCCACAAGGGAGCCCTAGCCCCCATCCATGGACTCGGGCCGGGTGATTCCTTGCGCCCTTCTCCTCGCTGTATGGGAGGCGAGAACCCGTGCTAGCTTCTGGAGCATGTCTCGGGTTCGCTTGCTGAACCATGGGGCTTGCTCCGCACTGCTGCGGACGTGCTTCAATGTCTGCCCAGGGCTTGCCAGTAATGAAGCCCGATGGGAAGGTGAGCGCCAATACCTTGCCTCGGGGTGGCGCCAGCTTGAGGTCGCCGTGAACCTCGAGCGCCTGCAACGGGAGGGCGCTCGCGCAGAGATAGAGGCGTTCCTCTTTGTAGCGGTAGAAGCCCGCGATCACGCTCTCGCTAAGGCTCATGAGGCTGATTGTCAGCGCAGGGCCTCCGAAGACCGCCATAGGGAGCTTTGCACCCTCATCGTCCGTATTGAAGAGCAAGCTCCGTCGAGGGCCTCCCTAGGGGGCATGCCGGCGGAGTCCTTGACGACGGTCCTCGAGCATCCGCCGACTTGCTGATGCTCGTAGAGGTGGATCGGTGCCTCGAGAAGGAGCATCTGGAGACGAGGGAGCACCAGTTGTCGCTAGCCGAGGAATCCCTTGCCTCTCGTGAAGCGAAGCTTCAGGAGGAAATAGACAAGGGGGGAGCGGAGGCTCGACGTTCCCTTCTTCTCTATTACAGTTCGAAGTTGAGGCTCCAAGAGTACCGCTTCCTCAAGCACCATGTCTGCCTCCAAGTTTAGGTCATCGCCCTCCACAGAAGGCTGGATTAGGAAGTGGAAAGCCGACATGCCACGTTGGACGCGCAGGCCACTGCCGAGGGTAAACTGTCTAATACATGCAAACAAGTGAAAGGCGTGGCTTCCCTAGTTGTAGAGGCTTCCGAAGAAGCAGCCCACGCTCACAGCCTTCAACCTGAGCGGTCCAGGATGTTCCGGTAACTCGAACGGAGGGCTTCCCGCGCTTTGAGCGACATCTGTGGAAAAGGCGTCTCCGGTCCCTAGATTCCCGACGACTCCAGGTGCTTGGTCTTTTTCTACCGCGTCGTGGAGCATCTCGAGGCGGGCGTCGAGAAGGCCCTTGCGCTTGCGGAGGAGAAGAGCCGCGACCTTTTGGGTCAGGCCGCCTTGGACGTCTTCAGCCACCTCCTTCGTCTCGACCCCCACTTTGACTTTGCTTTGACGTGGGCTCCGATGATGACGTGTCCTTTTGATTCACAGCCTCGTCCTCCTGATAGGTCCAGGTATTAAGTTTAATAATAACTAGGTCGTGTCTGGTGGGTTCCTTTTAACGTTTTCCCTGACGACGAGGAATGTGTGACGCTTCTATACTGGCCGCGACTGTTGCCTCCCTGTCATGTCGCCATGTTGATGATTTGTCCTGTGAGCGTGGGCTCGTTCGTGGTGTATCCTTCCTGCTTTTGGGGCGGTTTGAGGACCCTTTCGGCACTGTGTGTCTGCAGGTCCCAGTCCCGTGCATTTCCCTGTTGTCGTGTGGTGCAACCCGTTACCAAGGTTTCTCCTCAGAAGGCAAAGGCCCGGCGCCCTAGGGGGCCGAGTGGCATTATACCCAGTGAGGCCCCTGAGGCATGCTACTCAGGAGCCCCCTTTGACGCTCAAGCCGCTCTACGACGTTAGGCCCCAGTCTCACACATTTCCTTGCCACCGCGGAGCCCGCGCTTCACAGGGCGGGGCCCCGCCAATCCCGGCGCCGACCGGATCTCCCCGACGTTGCCAAAAGAGGCGAGTGGCATTATGACCGGTTAGGCTCCTGAGGCGGAGCCCAGGAGCCCCCTTTCTGGAGCTCGAGCGATTCCGCATTCCGCCTCTTTCTGCGATTGCCTCGGGAGAACCGGAGACCTCCCGAGGGTCTCGCGAAACACCAATCAGAGATAAAGGGGGAAAGAGAACACGAGTTGGGCAAAGCGAGAGAACATAGAAACAAAATCCCCGCCCTTCTTTTATTTTCAAAACTTCAAGTAGAGAAACCTGCAAGCCCTCGACAACTCAACATCCAACAGAAAGGGAAAGGCGCTAGTGGGCCTCAACTTAAAACGTAATGAAGAAACGAGAAAAGGCCGCGTCGGGCATCCTAGGTATTCACCGCCTCCGTGTCCCCCGAGCGCTGA
>NC_058521.1:280506671-280509171 GCF_904849725.1 Hordeum vulgare subsp. vulgare | reverse complement strand
AGCAAAAACAACAACCATGATGACGACGACGACGACAAAGATGACAACAACAATAATGATGGGAACAACGACAACAACGACAATAACAACAACAACGACAAAAACGACGACAACAACAACAACGACGATGACAAAAACAACAACAATGACAACAACAACAACAACAACAACAACAACAACAACAACAACAACAAAACGAAGCATTACGACAACAACAACCATGAGAACAACAATAACAACAACAAGAACAACAAGAACGACAAGAACAACAAAAACTACAACAAGAACAATGAAGACGACGACAAGGACGATGACAACAAGAACAATGACGATGACGACAACGACGACGACAACAAGGACAACAAGAACAACAAGAACAACAAGAGCAACAAGAACAACAACAAGAACAATGACGATGACGATGACGATGACAACAATGACAATGATGAGAACAAGAACAAAAACAAGAACAACAACAATAACAACGATAACAACGACAACAATGAAAATAAAAAGAAGAACAAAAAAACAATGAGGACGACGACAATGATGACTATAACAACAACAACAACAACAAAAAAAACAACATAAACAACGAAGACGACGATGACGACGACAACAAGAACAAGAACAACAACTTCAACAACTACAACAACAACAACAACAACAAGAACAACAACAACAACAACAACAACGACGACGAGGACGATGACGAGAATGACGACGATGATGACGATGATGATGACAATGACGACGATGACGACGACAACGATGACAACAACAACAACAACGACAACAACAACAACAACAACAACGACGACGACGACAACGACGACGACGATGACGAAGACAACGACGACGAGGACGACAACGATGACAACGACCACCACCACCACCACCACGAAAACGACGATGACAATCACAACAACAATAACAGCCACAACAAGAACAACAAAAAGAAAAACAACAACAACAACAACAACAACGACGACGACGACGATAACAACGACAAGAACAACAATAGCAAGAACGACGATGAGAACAGTGACAACAACGACAAAAGCGACATGATGAGGACATCGACACCATTGTTACACCCACAACCAAAGCTGCTATACTTACTGGACCAGTTAATAGAGCTCGTGCACGCCGATTGAATTACCAGGTAGTTTCGTTTCTTGGGAATACTTCTAATGTTCATGGACATATGATATTTTCTTGTGCTCATGAATGAAGGACCTAGCATGGACAAGAAGGATATCCGTTGGAGCCGGATCAAGCATGGAGAAGAAGGTGCACACGCTTGAGAGCATGAAGTCTTTGGAAGACATATTCAAGACGCCACTTTATAAATTTCGTCCATAGGCTATTATAGGTGTTGTGCCACCTTATTTTTGGGCCAGGCCAATTTAATTTTGAAATACCATAATATAGGCTATTTTTAGAGACAGTATGTGTGGGGAAACGTAGTTTAGGGCGGTTTTCGGACCCCTCCTCCAAAGATCATGAAATTGCCTCTCTATTCCCTCATATATACAACCCTTGGGGCACCGTTTAGAGTTGGGTTTTGTTTAGAATACAAGTTCGCCATTGCTGCAACTGCGCGTTCTTCGTTTGTGTTCTGCGACCAGAGAAAGGCGTCACAGAACCCCACCTTCATCAATAAAGCTTTCTTCTTATATTCACAAGATCTGGATTGCAATCTTGGTTTCTTGCTTGTTCTTCATTTGCGTGCATGAAACAGACCTTCGTGGTCAGGTTGATCGTGCTCCAGTGTGATCAATAACCTCTCGAAGTTGGTTTAGCGATTGCTAAGGCGCGACGCCCTCACACGTTCCTAGTCGGTTCGTCAATGTCTACTCCACCAAAACGATACCCACGATCTTATCGAAAGATAGGGTCAACTTCGCCTCTATCACGACAACAACGACAACAACAACAACAACAACAACAACAACAACAACAACAACAACAACAATAACAACAACGACGACGACGACAACGACGACAACGACGAGAATAACAACAACAACCACAACACCAACAATAACAACAACAACCACGACGAGGACGACGACAGATACGACAACAACAATAACGATGAGAACAACGACAACAACGACAATAACAACAACAACAACAAAAACGACAGCATCAACAACAACAACAACAACAACAACGACTAACACAAAATCAACAACAACAACAACAACAACAATAACAACAACAACAAATACAACAACAATAACAAAAACAAAAACAACAAGAACAATGATGACGACGACGATGACAACAATAACAATGAAGACGATGACGACGACAACGACGACCACAACAACAACAACAACAACAACAACAACAACGACAACAACAACAACAACAACAACAATGACGATGATGACGACGACGATGACAACAACGACAATGATGAGAATAACGACAACAACAACAGCAACAGCAACAACAACAACAACAACAACAACAACAACAACGACGGCAA